>NW_009730519.1:0-248 GCF_000703405.1 Apaloderma vittatum
TTCCTGAATGCCTTCTTTCCCTCTGTCAATACTGCTGGAGACTGTCCCAGGAGCTGCAAAGCCCTGAGGACCCAGAGGAAGTCACGATAAAGGAGAAATTTGCCCTGGTTGACGAGGACTGGATTAGGGATCAGTCAGGTGATCTGAATATCCATAAATCCACGGGCCCTGATGGATGCACACGAGGGTGCTGAGGGTGCTGGTGGAAGTCATTGCTAGGCCACTCTCCATCATCTTTGGTAAATCCT
>NW_009730519.1:521-925 GCF_000703405.1 Apaloderma vittatum
CGGGATTTCAGTAAAGCATTTGACACCGTCTCCCGCAGCATCCTCGCAGCTAAACTGAGCAGGTGTGGTCTAGATGGTTGGGTAGTGAGGTGGATCGTGAACTGGTTGAAGGGAAGAAGTCAGAGAGTTGTGGTCAGTGGGACAGAGTCTAGGTGGAGGCCTGTATCTAGTGGAGTCCCTCAGGGGTCAGTGCTGTTCAATATACTCATCAACGACCTGGACGAGGGATTAGAGAGCGCTGTCAGCAAGTTTGCTGATGACACAAAACTGGGAGGAGTGATTAACACCCCAGAAGGCTGTGCTACCATTCAGTGAGACCTAGATAGGCTAGAGGGCTGGGCAGAGAAATATCTTATGAAGTTCAACAAGGACGATTGTAGAGTTTTGCACTTGGGAAAGAATAA
>NW_009730520.1:0-492 GCF_000703405.1 Apaloderma vittatum
AAATGAAAACACAGACTCAGAAAAGCTCCATATATTTATGGGAATGCCTGTCTCAACCTTCCACTTGAAAACTCTCCTTAGAAACAGTCTGGGGGTGATCTGGAGGTGTGAGCAATCCCAACTCAGTATCCTCTCAATAACAGAAGGACCCTGCCCTGTCAGGAGTCCCTCCTTCCCCCCATATCTTCTCCCCCAGTGCCATGGGGAGCTCCCTGGGCAAGCTGAGTGCTGACCCTGGCAGGCAGCAGAGTCCCTGCCCCCGCACACAAAAATGTGCAGGGACCCTGCTCCAAGAGCAGCCCCCTGCCTGCACCCCCCTGTGCACACCCCCACAGCCACCCCAGGAGAAGGTAGCCAGCATGGGCTGTGCCTCTGGGTGGGAAGCAGGGAAGCACTGATGTGCAGCATGACCTTCTACTCCTCCTTCGCACAAGAAAATCTGAGACCTGTACTTATGGATCTTGTAGGTTGTGTGATGTGCCAGCTTCAGGA
>NW_009730520.1:1090-2582 GCF_000703405.1 Apaloderma vittatum
GGTAGAGTTGTCTCCCGGCAGCGCTACCCACTTGCCATCAGCTCTCTCCATCCCAGGAGCCCAGTCCAGCTCAGCAGCACAGCACCAGTCCAAGGCTCCACTTTAATGACCTCTCCCACGAGTTTTGTGCTGAGATCATCATTCTCAGAGGCTGAGAAAGCTGAGGAAATCACTCAGGAAGTCCAAGTCAGATTCAGACTCTGAAGTTTCTTGACTGTTAATGGGTCCCACTGAGGGGCACTGCGGAGAAAGCCTCGCCAGTGTCCAGTTAGAGCAGAACCCTGGATGCAGAGATGACAGGTCAGGAAAAGCAAGGCAAAGGTCCTGTGCTGCTGAGTAAACCTGTATGCGTCTCATTAATCCAAAGGGCCAAGCCCCGACCCCAGCTCCTGGGGAGGCAGATCCTCTCCCTCTCTGATTCCACAGACCTTTCTCTAGGGCACTGGGCCGTGGAGATGTGCTGGGCCAAGGTCTGACACCTTCCAGGGTCAAGACTGGGGGAGGCAAGGCCATGAGACCCTAATGCTGTAATGACAAGGTGCTTCCCCATAGGCATCAGCGGCAGAGACAACGCCCTTGGCCAGTGGGAGAAAGAGCTCAGCTCGGATGGGGGCTTTTCAGATTTCCCTCTGTCATCTCCACCACGGGCTGTGCTACAGTGTCCCACACCTGCTCCTCTTCCTCTCCAGGCTCTAGACAGCCACCCTGCTACCACATCTGGTTCTCATCTGAGCATCTTTTTTTCCTCTGGAATCTCCTCATCCTGCCTGGATGCTCCTTGACACACAAAGCCTTGGGCTGCTCCAGTCTCCCTCAGGGTGGCTTGATCCACCCCAGCACTGCCCTTCGGGGGGCACGTTTTTGTGTCCAAGCTCGACCTCTCCAGCTGCACTTTGTGGCATTGGCTCTTTCTCATGCTGGATCACACTGCAGAGAAGAGATACATCCCCTCTGAGACCATTCTTCAAGCACTCTCAGCCTACTCTTACCCTGCTCAAAGCCCCCCCACACTGGGCCAAAGAACTCCAGCTTCCTCAAGTTCCTCAAGGTCCTCATGGGCTGAAGCTCCTTTGGGTCATATTTTCATATTTGTCTCATCTTACTGAACTTGACTGGGGTGGCTGCCACAAGAGAACAGCACGAGACACTGCCAAGCACTACAGTTGCCCTCTCCTGGAGGAACTGTGGCGTCCTGGGGGTCTGGCACTGACAAGGCCCCACGTCTGGACCCACGGGGAAAGTTGACTCTTCTAGCAGAGAGTGGCAGGAGAACATGGAGCTCTGCCTGGGGATGGATGAGCAGGCCCTGAGAGCTAAAAGGCCACAGACAACACTGCTGTGGGTGTGTGTGTGCCAGGGACACTCTGATGAGGAGGAGGAAGTGGAGGAGGCCTTCTTCACACAACTGGCAGAAATCTGCATGTTTGCAGGCCCTGGCCCTCGTGGCAGACTTCAACTACTCCAGTGTCTGCCAAAGGGGCAACAGAGCGAG
>NW_009730521.1:0-7924 GCF_000703405.1 Apaloderma vittatum
GGTCAGTCCCCAACCTATACTGGTCCTTGCGATTGTTCTTTCCCAGATGCAGGATTATACACTTGCCCTTGTATTTCATAAAATTCCTCCCCGTCCAGATCTCCCCTGTCCAGGTCTCACTGAATGGCCTTCTGGTGTGCCTCTCAGTTTTGTATCATCAGCAAATTTGCTCACAGTGTCCTCTATTCCTTCATCCATGGTGTTAATGAATATATTGATACAGATATCTGTATCAAGCATACTTTTCCTTCCAGGGTTTCAATTCACAAGCAGTGTTTTTCTAAAACTGGATTTTCTGCTTGCTTAGATAAGAGTGGCTGAGGGGAAAAAAAAGTCACTAACATAGTAAAGCAGCCAAGTACAAGTGTATGATACTCTGTATATTTACCTATAGTCTTTTTAGTGATGCACATTCAATTATGTGTTATTTTGCTTCAGTAAGTAAAAGCATTTACGACTAAATCACGTGCCAGTCAAGCATGTATTTGGAAAGAAGTGAAGAACAGTGTATGTAAACATAAGGTCTATGTAACTCCAGATACAGTAATATCAGCTACACTATGTGTGTCTGACAAGCCAAGGGTAAGTGACAGAGTACAATAAATTGTAAATTAGCCTGTAAGGGGTTCCTGAGGACAGAGGATACATTTTATTTAAATAAAGTAGCATTATATCTCGTGCCAAACTGAGGTAATTTCCTTCCCCTTTCTCTACTTCCTAGGTTTCCAGATTTCTAATTTTTTATGGTATTTACCAGAGCTCACCTGAAGAAAGCATTACTCAAATTAAGTCTTAAGGAAATATTTTTGTTCAGAATCCAGACCCATAAAGAGTAACTACTGTATGTTAAAGAAAAAAAAAAACAAACCTATGTCATTTTACTACTAATTATGCACATAAGCCGAATAAATAGACCACTGTTGCTGTGTTCAATAGAAAATTCACACATTGTGACTTACAGCAATGCACTGGGGTTGCTTTCTCTATCACTAACCCAAGGGTTTTCTTACTGTGTAAAGTCTGTCTTTTCTTGAAAGTCAAAGTAGATTGTGTGAAATAGAACATACACATGATCTCACTGACTGTGAGAATTGTTATTTTCAGTGTCTGCTTCAGTCAGTTATTCTAGAACTCAGCTATTTTTTGTTAGGAATAAAGGGGCTTCAGTTTGACTGAATTTACTTACAATGTGCAGTGCAGCAACTGCAGAAGGATTGTGTTGGCAACACTAATGTTAATAAATTATTTCAAGCCCAAAAGACCCAGAATTTTAACCAGCAGAAGTTGGACTCACAAGGACATGTATGAATGTAAATTTGGCAGAGAGGTACCTCTTTTAGTCCCAAAACTATCATGCAGCTGGTGCCTAAAACTGTAGGAGCCTAAATTCCCCCGACACTTGTATTTTCACCAGTAGGACTTTCTCAGTGGCTGCATCTGCTGCAGAACCCTGGCACACATTCTAATTAGATGGGTCAGGGACTTCAATCTCTTGGCAGGGTGAGTGGTTACCTCACAGGGAGCCCTTCTGCCACGTGCCCTCCGTGGGCACCCTTTTCTCCCAGGGTTCCACACAGGCGTGCAGCTTGGGTATACAAGTTCTGCAAAGCAATAAGAAAAATTCTGGTGAGTGAATCAAGATATTTATTTCATATGTTGTGACATTACTGAAAAAAGAGCATCTTTTGCAGTGCTACACTCTTCAGACTGTCAGTCAACCTAAATCAGCTCAACGAAAACTGAGGAACGCAGGAAGGAAGTCTGAGACTTTACAAAGTCCTTGGTCCCTCTCTCTGACACATGCAGAACATGAATGAAGTCTGGCATTCTTGGGAATGCAACCTCTGTATGACAATACTCATAGAATTGTTTTTTCCTAATACTAGACAATTTTTTTTTTTTATTTTTTTTTACCAAGGGAAAAAGCATGACCTCTGTCTTTCCTTCTCTTTCGATTTGGAGTTACTAGCCAACAAATTCCTCAACCATATCCCAGTTTCCTGATTCATATTTACAGAAAAGTACACATGCTCCCATCTATCATCTCTTTTCTGAATATGCGATATTATCCAAGAATATTTCACAGCAAATTAGAAGTCCAGATGAGTCATTGATTTCAACAGTGACCCAGATCTGCCTGTTTTATGTATAAGAATGTTTTGTACAAATATTTTACTTGGTTGCATTAGTTCTTGAGCTGTGTGTTCCTCCTACTGAGTAGGTCGAGGACTCTGAGCAGGTGGATTGCCTGCTGCCTTTGGCAGGGGCTGAGGTGAGTGTCAGTGGTGCTGTGGTCACAGGCAGATCATGCCACTCTGAACCAGTTAATGCTGCTTATGCCTCACCTGCAGATGTTTTGAGTGGCCTATAGAGCATATAAGGTCTGAAATTGAACTTATATCCAGCAGGAAATGTTGGAGTTACCATTTTCCTTGTGCCATTTTGAATGTTGAGTCTTGTGGTTACATTTTGAAAAGGGTTCGTGATTAAAGATAAATGCCTGAGACATTGTGGGCTGGCATCTCTCACTTCTGCATCTTTAATGATGTGCAGGAAATGATGAGACAAGGAAATAACCCTTGAATTTGTTGGTGTTTTTTTGGTCTGCTCATTCACGTACAACCGATTTGCATGAATATTAATGTTTAGATCAGCATAACAGGCATTATGCCTTTATTGTAGAATCCTCCTAGCAATTTATACTGATTTCTTCCCATAAAATTTCTTCTGCAAGCAAAAATGTTGACAATTTTCAAAAAGGACAGCCTAATCACCAGGCAAACCTTTATAAGGTAAGTTCTGTGATGAATTAGCAAAATACATTGTTTTTTTTAATTAGATGTTAAATTCTTTAAATAAATCCTGTGCTCTTATCTTAAAACTAGTAATCAAAATGCTGGTGCAACCATGAGGATCTGTGTTGTCTCTTCCCTTGAAAAAATTGAGAAGAAAGGGGTCTGACTATTGGTATGTTAATGTGAGTGTATTATGTACATGCTCAAGAGTGACCGAAGTTCTCAGAGTATTGCAGGAACTACAAAGAAATTTGGACAAATGATAAACAACTGAGGAAGCGATGTATTCTGAGGTTAACAAGGGATTTCAGTAAAGTGACAGGATGGAAGTCTTAATAATGGACTGTATACACAAATACATTCACAAATGTGTGTCATTGAAGGGAAAATGGTGAGGTACTGAAAACTGATGAGTGTTTTTAACCTTCCATTCCATTCCAGCAGTTTTGCTCTCTGTGTTGGCATGTCTGATTGGAGGAGAGAGATTAGGCTGAAAGGACACCTCTCTAACCGTGACTGTGGGAATCAAAACGAGAACACATTTCAAAAATATACTGAAAATATTAACCATATGGGTTCAGTCCCTTTCTTTTGTTTTTACAGACAGAAAAAACCAACTTCTTTTACAGGCCAACATTCAGCTCCAGGATTTGGAGGCTGAAAGTGTGGAAATATCAAGACATGATAAAATACAGAGTGTGTGAGCTGGGTAGAACAGTCAGAACATGCTCATTCACTGTAGTGCACCTGACATTTAGACTCAGTATTCATTTCACTTCTCTGTTCTTCCTTCTAATAATACCTGTTTTCCAAGATAGCAGACTCTGTCCCTTTTACATTTGATACTGTATGCACAGTGGGACTGCGACTCTTTGAACAAAATCTGTTATTCTCTTTAATGTACTGACCCTGAAGAGTATTTTGGAATGTCTTTGGAATGCCAAAGCATAAAATATTAATTTGTGGGTTTTTTCTGACTCTGTCAAATGATCATGGTTGGTTAATCTGTGGTCTAAGATGAATAGTATTATGAACTTTGTTCTGCACAAAATCCTAGGAAAAGAGGATGGGGAACAGAGAGATAGCAGCACAAATTGACAGAATGCTACCTAAATATGATTATCTAGGAACTCGAGGGAAGCCAAGAACCATTCTGAACAGTGAAAGGGAGGTTTTATACTCTGAGTATGTTTTTACACTCCACCTCGCTCCTTTCCTTTATAATGCTTGTTGTTTACTTGTTGCATCTCACATAAAACTTTGCTATATGGAGCGTATCTTCCTGTGTGGGCTTGTTGCATCTCACATAAAAATTGGGGTATGGAGTGTATCTTCCTGTGTGCTCCCTCAGTTAAAACACTTAGTAAAAGAAATAAGCATATAGCTGTATAGGAAGGGCCAGTGAGACTATCTCTGTTCAAATTCTGGGCAGGTTCTCTTTCAGATCTGCATCTTAACTCCATGGTTCACATCTTGATCTGTGGGTCAACTGGTAGCAGTCAGCGCTCTAAAAGACAGAATTGTCTGAAGAAAAGCGGTAAAGCAGTCCTGCAGCTGCCACCTTCCTGCCTTGTTATGGGAAGGAGTAGGTAATGCAGATGTGGCTTCCCTTTGGCCATAGTGGTTGAAGGCACTCTATCCATCATCCTCAGGTCTGTCATGGTATTTCAGGTTTACTGTTTTGGCTTAAAAATACCAAGTGATGGTGTTTGTGTTTGGAAAAGTCAGCATAGTTTTCAATAAATGTCAGAAATTCTTGCTTTCTAAAGTCACTCCCAATGTTAAAACCAACTATCACCTCTTGGAAGTTAAATCCCACCCAGGATCATGTGGCCTTATGTAAGTTTCGAAAGAACCGCATACTGGTCAGGGTGGTGCTAAAAGTGTAGCCTGAATTTAGGCTGTGGTTTTCATTTGTGTCCCTGAACATGAGGACACTGTTTTCTTTTAACATCAAGAAAGAAAGAAAAAAAAAGAAGTTCAGTACTGCAGTTTTACTGTTTGCTTGAGGAGATGTGACATCTCAGGCATTGTAAGGCCCTGGATCATAGCATTCATTAGCATTTTTCTAGCAGCTGCACATGGACTTCTTCCTATACATTAGACAGAAATCTATGTGGGGGCAAAATATTTAGGTTTATTGTAATTTCAATTCTTTAGCAGCCCATTAAATGACTGGGTAATTGCCACCTATATCCTAATGGACACAATTGATTATTGTTTTTATTGTTATTATTATTATTGGAAGCATCAGTTAAATTTAGTAGTAATTGACAGTCTCAGAAGATGCCAGGAAAGAAATGATGGTAGAAGTGTAACTGTAATTCCATCATCCATTGGATCATATGTATTTGAAACTTGGAGGGATAGAGTTTTATTCAAAATATTTAATGCCATGGCTTAAGTAACTTTTAGATGCACTTTAATATTTCCTATTTTTATATTGTCTTTGAATAGTTTGCAATTTTTGTGAAACAAGTAATCAGATAAGATTTTGGGATAACACTTGACTATAACTTGCTTTCTAGTAGTCCATTAATTGTGTTTGATATTTAAAAATCAGACTGTTTTGATTGTATATGCATGCAATTAGGCCTATTTTAGTTCCCTTCCACAGATGTTAGCAAAATAGTCTCTTAACTGGGATAGTCCAAATAGGACTTAATTAGAGTAGTCAGTTACTTTGGGACATTTCACCCCCAGAACTGTAAGGCTTATAGAATCCTTTTTTTTCACAGAAATGGGTTACCTCATGCGTCTTGCCTGATAGTTTCTGACCTATATCAAAATGAGCTCAGATACCTTTAAGTTCTGTTTAAAGAAATGCATGAGCTTGTTACTGAAAAGTTTTGGATGGCTTGTAAATGTCGTCTTTTAAACAAATCTGTGAAATGATCAATCAACCACTGTATATTGCCAAAAATCTTGCAAACCAGGACTCAAACAACACTTTATTCATACAAAGACCTTCTGTGCTTTATAGGTGACAGTGCCTGAGGAGGTACAGTAAGGGAAACAGAAGGCTCCCTTCCTCATCTCTAATGTGTTTGGCTGAGGACACTGCTAAGTAAGATGCCTTAAAATGTGTGAGACACAGTGTGGCAGTTGTGTCTTTTTATGGAAGACTATTTATTTTTAAAGCCTAAAGGAAAGGAGGTAAAGGTTTCCTGTATTCCATAAATACAGCTAGGTCATTGGATAGTATAACCTTGTGGTTGTCCAAGAGGAAATTCCGCGTAACTTTATGTGATTATTAGACTTAGTCTACCAGCTTGTTTTCATCATCTCCTGAAAGCCTGTTAGGAGAAAAGTGAAAGGTTAAAGAGAAGTTAGGGGTTGGTCCTGGGATATGCTGAATGCTTGACATAACCCCCTTCCTCTGGAGAAGTTAATGGAAAGTAAAGTTCAGCTTTTCAGAGCAGGTGCTTTGCACCTTCAAAGATCAGTGGTGTCTGCACCAGCAGTGCTTCACTCCCCTCCATGTGGTCTTCTGGAAACGGTGAAAAGTTAAGAGAAACAGTCTAATAATCACTAAAATATAGATGGAGGATTTCCATTGAACATGGAGGTGCTGAGCGAGATGGTTTAGGTGATTCAGCATCGAACATTTTCCTTTAAATTAATATAAGCCAATATCCTAGCAGAGCATATCAGGATGAGGATCTACAAGCAGGACTGTGTTTTAGATAGAGGTATCAGTGAGCAAATAAAGTGAACAAATCAGTATTAGTGAACAAATAAAGATCTAGTGGTTAGTTTTGAAAATAAATTAATCTTAACCTCGACACACTGCCTGAAATCTAATCTAGGGAAAGTAATCATAGAATCATAGAACGGCATAGGCTGGAAGGGACCTTAGAGATCATCTAGTCCAACCTCCCTGTCATGGACAGGGATGCCATCTCTTGACTAGACCAGGCAACACATGGGGACCGAGCGGGAACCAAACCCACGACCTCGGTATTGTCATTGTTGTCAGCACTGTGCTCAAACCACTGAGCTAACCGACCCCCTAAATTCTGTGTTCATAAACGACTCCACCAGATTTGTTTGGAATAGACACAATATTCTTCATGCATCTTTCTGCCCATGGCTGGGGAGGTTGGTTTTTAGCCTGTTATTGTGGAGCAAGTGTCAGGACACTAGAATCATTGATTCATAGAATGTTTGGGGTTGGAAGGGACCTCTAGAGATCATCTAGTACAAGCCCCCTGCCACAGCAGGGTCCCATAGGGGCAGCCACTCAGGAATGCATCCAGGTGGGTTTTGAAAGTCTCTAAAGAAGGGCACTCCACAACCTCCCTGGGGAGCCTGTGCCAGGTCTCCTTCACCCTCAGAGTAAAAAAATTTCTCCTCGTATTGAGGTGAAACTTCCTATGATCTGACTTAAACCCTTTATTTCTTGTTCTATTGCTGGGCACTACTGAAGAGAGATTGTCTCCTTCCTCTTGACACCCACCTCTCAGATATTTATATATGTTAATAAGATCCTCTCTCAGCCGTCTCCTTTCAAGGCTAAACAGCCCCAGTTCTCTCAGTCTCTCTTCATAGGAGAGATGTTAAAGTCCCTTGATCATCCTCATAGCTCTCCACTGGACTCTCTCCAGTAGGTCCCTGTCTCTCTTGAACTGAGGAGCCCAAAACTGGACATAGTATTCCAGGTGTGGTCTCACCAGGGCAGATTGTTTAGACACTGGGAGAAACATTCATCTGAAGTCAGGGGAAGTTCTGCCGTAAAAATGTAGTTGGTTCACTGTTTTGAACATCTTAACATTGGCTCAGATTCTTTTTATAAGAGTGAATGAAAAACATCAAGTCTATGTGGTGTGTTTAGTCTATTTGTCTATTCCCAGCACTGCCATAAAATAACTTGGATGAATATTCAACAAAATATACTTTATAGATACTCTGCATGCAGATAATTGACATTTTGTTCTGCCTGTCAGATATTTCAGTGTGTATCTATAACAGTTTTCTGGCTTTTATCAAAATAGGAAATAAATTGTCATATATGAGAGGAATTACAAGCACTGTTTTCCCTTCCAATGACATATGCAGATTATAGAGTTGTGTATATATGACGAATTTGGATTTATCCAGCTGCCCACTGCCAAGGTCCTACTAGTGTT
>NW_009730521.1:7941-23223 GCF_000703405.1 Apaloderma vittatum
ATCCACACAATTTAAACTCAGAATATTTCAATAATGTTGACTTGACAACAAGATGATTTTCAATGGTTGTTGAAGAATGAAAGGGATTCTGCCTTCCTTTGTCCCTTCAGAATACCAAACTGAAGTTTGTGGGTGGATATTCCCTTCTCTCAGATGGAAGACTCAAATTGGTCCACTACTATCTCTAACAAATGCAGTAGTTTTAGACAGCAGGATAGGAATACCAAGGGGGCACCATCACTTTGGGTTGAAATAAACAAAGCTGTAGCAAGGCGATTTGAAATTTAATGAGGAGAGGTAATCACACTTTTTTTTTCTTTATGTATTAAGGATTGTAGTCTATTCCTTGCTTTTAAAGAACTTAGATTCAGTATGTAAGTGGGTGAAAACATCAAATATTTGGTAGTAGACTTTCATTTATTCCATGCACATTTTATTTCTACTGTTTTCCAAAGGAGGAAGAAATGGAGAGCTATTGCCCAAACTTTTCAAAGACCAGAAGACATGAGACAGGCCAATTGAACACATTAGGGTGAGAAAACCTTTTAGTTTTACAAGTGAATAACTGGACATATGCAAAATAATAATCTATCACACAACCCCCCAAAAACTAAACAATTAATTATATGAGCTAATTTTTACATCAAATGTTTTAAAAACCAAGAGCATTAGTTCAGGAGATCTGGATTTCTCTGAGGAATTTGACTCCTAGATGCTATTTAAACATTGAAAATATCTTTTGCTTGTCTGTTTAGGTTTTGCAACATTAGCCAAGAATTCCCTAATAATTTACATAACACAAGTATGATTCTAACACAGGAAGACCAACATTGTCTCTGCTTACAAGGCAAAAATAGTCGTTACTGAAAATACATTTAAATTATACACTAACAGAGCTTGTAGCTGGGATTTCACTTCAAAACTTATCTATACAGAGCACATTATACTTAGGGAAGTGATTTGAAATAAATATACTATGGTTACCATTAAATGTTCCCATTTGACAACAGTTGCCACATGAAACATCTGAGATCACAACTGTTTCCCCTGCAATTAGAAAAGGATATACATTTGGGGTAATTTTGTGGTAAAAAATGACAATATTCTTTGTGTATCATTTCCACAGTACTTAGACACATGGTCTGGAAGAAACAAAACAAAACAGGAACCATGCTTAAGATTTGATTGGAATTAAAGTCATCATTTCGAAAATCTAACCTGTACATTTAGCAGATTGATAACAAAAATACAGAGATGAGGACACTTTTTGTCTTTGGCTATTTATACTTTGCAAAAATAGAAATTAATATATCCAAGCAACACAGAATGAGAAGGCAAATTTTGAAAAACACTAATGGAAAAGTCACACAGCCTGTAGCACCAGAAGTCATGTTCACTGTGATAGTAAGTCCCTTCATCAGTAAAAGCGTGACAAGGAGGTCCGGTAAAGAACTACTCAGCATCTGCAGAGTGTGTCTACCCCTATCTCACCATCAGGGGAAGTGACTGTCCCATCGCAGTTAACCATGATTTTCATGTGCTGTCAGCAAACATGTGTGTTCTTAGTGGCTGCATTTATCATGAGAAACAACTCTTCTCTCTGCATGAATTTCTTTGACTCAAAATACTGCTTTAGGCAATGAGCTGCTCTTTCCAGGTTATGCTCTCATAAGGAAATGAAAACCAGCTCATGTTGTAATGAGAACAGGTTTCTGATGTTTTCATCTTCTGAAATACCAGGAAATCAGCCTCTTCAGAGGTAGGTGCAGATGAAAAAACAGGAAAAAATGTTTAGTCCAAGGCATGAGTCATTCAATCTCAACCAATTCAACAGTTCCTCAGTCTTTCTTCTTATCTCCGGTGATTTCCCAGTGGTTTCAGATGGTTCTAAGATTTATTTCCCATCAGTACAAGCTTTACAGATGCACTGCACGAAATTCTCAGTAGAAGTTATACCAATTACAAGAAATAGATTTCATTTGCAATTTTGCTCTGAATTGAACGTAAATATCAAATAAAAATATAAAAAAGAACAAAGCATATAATCGCATGAGAAACAGTTACCACATCATATGTAAATGAAGCAAAACACTTTTTGGGCAAAAGGTATTGAACTTTCACTGAATGAAAAATATGTGTATGGCTACCAGATTCTACTCTGAGTCTAAAGTACCTGATCACCACAGAATTCAGCATTGTAGTCCTAAATATTTCCCTTTCTGGACAGAAATTTTCTTCCCTTACACAAAATCCAGCTACTACGCAGATCCCCTGTGCTCTGTTGGCTGCTGTGCTAGCTTTGCTCAGGCTGAGGCCATTGCACAATTAAATATATGAAGTGATGCTAGTCACACTAGATGCTCCCGTAATTGCCACAAGAGGTGTTCTGAAGAGCCTAGATACTTCTGCCGAGGCATAACAAGGTTGGAACTGAAGCTCTGCCAAGTACCTACACACTTCCAGCACCACACTTAGGTTAGGAATGCTGTCACCATTCCGTCAGACATTTTTAAGACTTCACTAAAGGATTTTTGAAAATACATGTCACTCCAGGAAAGCTTTATGGCTGGAATAACTTTTGAAGAAGTCTGAAAATTTTACTGACTTATGTTGTAAAGTGTTGGCTCTTTCTAAAGTTTCATTACTTTTTGTAGGTATGTAAGAACAGAAGAGCAAACTCTATAGAGGAACGACTGGTGCTTAGTGGTGATTAACCCCTAGTGATTTCTTTTTGTCATATCCTGGAGAGGTGCACCAGAGTCTCTTACTCTAGATGGTTGCAGAATATTATATAAACATAAATGAAAACAGCCTGGAAGACATGTGGGTTAAGTTTCATGATTCATAGTATTTGGCAGATCTCCACTGGATGTAAGACCTCCAGGCAGCTTTTGTTCAAACCAATAATAGAACAGTAACTGCTGTAAAATATCAGATTTATTTTCAGCGATAGATTTATTATTCTTGTATGCTGAAGTTTTCTGTTTTTCTCCCAGCAGGATAAAATACATAGGAATGAAATGACCACTCCCTTTACTCTGGCGCCAAGGAATATAATCTGTATGCCCAACAAATTGGCACCCTGCCTCTCTACAGGTCTGCTGAATTATTTTACAATGTTCGTAGCTTTACCAAAGATTAGCCATATGGGTGTTGTTAATACCTGTAAGCATACATGTCCTACCCCTGTATACTGCTGTTCAGGATTTGTACTCCTTTTAGGAAATTCAACACAAAAGGGGAGATTTCTGGTTTTAAAGTCTTGTTTTAACCTTAAAAATCATCTTTGTGAAAATGACATTTTATGATCTGAATCCATGTTTCAATAGTTTGTGTACAATGCTTTCTCAGTATATAAGTAAGAATCACAATCCCTGAGGCAAACTGGATATGGCAAAACTTTCCTTTGATGATTGTTAGCAGGCCACATTCCAGATCACATTCCTTGCACACATTGCACATCAGTTCAAATATATTTAATTGTGCCTTTGAATACATTGGAAATTGCGTGAAATTAGCATCTTTGGTAGTATTGTTGAAAGACATCGTAAAAATGTGCTGTATAAAACCACATTCTCTCTGTCTTTAAAATCCACAGCAAAACACTTTTATTTGACGTGTCCTTCCAGTGTTTTCTTCTGGAGGTTTCAAACCAGGCACAGGAAACATTAAAAAGAAAATTACCTCCTCCCTAAAGTAAAAAGCATAAAGAAATAAAAATGTGTCTGCTCGCTGAATTCTGGTGAGCAGCTGTGATGCTTGTCAAAAAGTAAGTCAACACAACAAAAATATAAAAGGACAAAAAATGCTCCACTTATTTATCATCTCAGTATTGTATTGGATTTATTAATTTCTGTGGGCATGACTTATAAGTTTAACCAAAAATCTCCAACAGTCCTGACCTGAATTGATCCATTGCTTGATTTCAGCTGACTGCAAAATATGTGCATCTTCGTAAAACAGTTGGGAGACATGAGTAGAATAAAAAAGCATATTGAATTAAAAAGGAGTTCAGATGGGCCTGTTAAGTACAAATCTAATTATGACATCAATTCTTGTAAAGAAACACTTGAGTGATCTGTAAAAGTATCCTTATTCTCTCTATTATTTAAAAAAGATTTAAAATGTTTTCTTCAATGTGAAAGGGTAAATCTTGGCAGAAGAGTGGGCTGCAGAGCTCAAAATACTTCAGGGCCTTAGTAAGAGTTGTCCCAGTAGGACGAGATCCCTCTTTCTGAGCAGCCCAGTGCATCAGAGATCTGTACTGTGAAGAGAAACTCGCACATATGCCAGAAGCTTCTGTACTGTTCTTGCTGTAAACAGAAACTAAGATTTTAAGTTTCCACTGCAGTCCCTCTAAAGCAGAGTCATGTGCATTGTTTTTGTCTGGAGAGTTCAGATGTCTACTCTCTAGCACAGTCCCCACTAGAATTGTGTTGGAGCGCAGTAATGATCTGACAGATTGTGTTCTGTATTCTTCATATTTTGTGGGTATCTAAAACAGGTGCTTTGCCATGTAATCATCTTCTATTAAAAAAAATTATACTTTACAAAGCCTTTATAAAATGATAGTTTGAAGAGAATGAAAATATACCTTCCAAAAGTGCAGCAGTCAAAAATTTGAGTAAATTGTTTTGTTATCTGTTTTTCCTTTAAAACTTATTTAAAACATTACTGCCAATGTTTGGTCAGAAAAAAATAGCTAACTGCAAGAAGATCTTTTTATTTTCAAGGAAGTCTGGTTTTATATGATGATAAGTATACATCTGGGCCTTCACTTATGAGTAATTTAATGTAACCAGAATGACTGCTGCCTTGAAGGGCAGTCTGAGAAAGGCATTGTGTCAAAACTCGTGGTTTGTCTCATGAAGAATACATTACCTTCCTGTTTAAATTGAAACCCACATTTTGAGTCTTTTTCTGTTCCTGTGTTCTGCCTGACATTCTGAATATTTCGTTACACATCTTAAATCAGTATGATTCAGTTGGTGCAAAGATAGAACTATAGTCCACTGCCTGTGGACTCTGCAATACTACTGGGTATAACCTGGCACATGTAGTTGGAGTTATGTCCCACCTTTTGCTGTTCCAGAAAAATTAATGAGTTCAGTTTTGCTCTCTGTACCTTCTGACATGTTATCATCAGCCACTGGAAGAGACTTCTGACCTTAAGTGCTGACTCTGTCTTGTACACCTTCTGTGGGGCACATAGTGCGTTCTTTTGGGTCCTCTAGGGCCTTGTTGGGGAGCCAGTGGTTATGTTGCTATCTGTTGTTTGTTTTCATGGTCAAAGAATGCTGGTTGAGCAAGATTTGCAGATAAAAGCAGAATCTTTTGTTAGACCAGCTGTTTTAGATGGATAAAGCAAACAGGCTTTCAAGCAGCTAAAATCTTCAGATTAGAAACAATTTGTCCATCTTTTATAGCTGTCATTTTTATCTAGCAGTTGTCAAGTTTTATAAAAAAGGTGAAAAAAAATAGAAGAAAAATTATATTTAACCTGCTTCTCTGAAGTTTAAATGTGAAAATGTGTCTTCCTCCTTAATTGTGATCCATTAGACTTGCCATCATTTGGTGTACTTTGTTCTTCAAGTGGCAGTCTTGACAGAGACCCTCTTTCATTGGAATATGTTACAACTATTGATTTTTAAATCCTGGTAATGACCTAGTCAAATATAATGTTTTTCTTGATACTTCTTTCCTACAAAAGACCGTTTCCTTCTCGAAATAACTTAACTGAAGCTAATAATCTCATAGCTAAAATAACACAATACAACACAATATAGTTATCAAGCTGCACCTTGTTTCTTAGTCCTGTTTTTGTACAAAGATTTGGGAACAAGCAATTGGTCATTTTCTAGAATTTATACTGATCAGAATGGTCATAAATTATTGGTGATTGAACCATGATTAATGTATCACCATAACGTATCTGTTCGCCTATGTTGCCAAGTTGTAATCTTCAGGCCAACATATTTCCTAGGACATCCTGGCTGGCTGACCACTTTGGTCTAGATTGTGGGCCCAACACGAAAGCTGACAAAAAGGGACTTTCAAGGAGGGAAAAAACAAAATCTGGCAAACAAAAGTAAAAGCAGAATGTACAAACCTGCTAGAAAAAGGAAAATGCTCAACTTGTTCTGACCCTCAGCTTATGATACTTGTAAATATGAAAGAAAAGGTATTATCCTATAGAAATGTCTGATCTCTCCTACCATGGGCACTGCTTTGTTCTTTCAGCCTTCATGATCTCGCATATGCCAGTCTGTGCAGCCCTGAGCAGGTTAGAAGGGACACGGGCAGTAAAGGATCAGAGCACAATTTTCAAGGATTCCAGCACTGACAATTCATAATGCTAGAAGGGGATTTAGTTCATTCAACCTATTAGAGTAAAAAAAATATTTTTATATAGTGCATATGAAATGCGAATATTTTCTGTGTATTGCAACTGTAAATACCTTTTCCCCTTACCAAACCCTAGACAGCACATTCAGTACAAGGTAAACACTTAATTGCTTCTAGTTTTCTAATCATTGCCTGGTATCTGTGGTCTATCTAATGACTCTGAATGCAAAGCCAAACCCAGCTCTTGGCTTGAACTTCCCCAAAACTTGGTAGTGTCAAAAATGATTTTTTTGTCAGACTTATCTGTGATTTTGTTTTCATATACGTGTATTTTAAACACTTTTTTCAGCATAACCAGACACGTACCTTAAGAGGTGCTTAACAGGCAATGCCAGAACATGCAAACCACAGTGTTCTTTTGTTCTGTTCAGTGGTGTAAACCTTCAATTAGAGATTAATAAGCTATTACTTTATATAGGGCATCTTTAAATACTTGGTGTTTACAACATAGTGCTTGTACATATTTATGTAAATAGAGATTTATTAGGGAGTTCTATGCACCTTATGGCAAGCACTGTTGTAGATTAACGTGGTAGAAGTAAAAAGGAACTGAACAGTGTGTTCTTGTATAAAATGTCAGTAACAGCTTCAGATTTCAGGAGTATGGACTGAGAAATACTGAGAGTCATCCTAACCAAAAGTCTTGCTAAAATACATGGCCAATCAACACTTTAGCTTGAAGCCAATTGCAGGAAGCTGAAGTTATTACTGAAGTTTTTACTTTTGCTCAACGGGTAAGTCAAGAGTCACTGTAGCTTTTGGATTGATTTTAGCTTAGAATTTGCATCACTGGGAGTACTGTGAGGCGCAAAGACCTGAAGTAGGTTTTATGAGCCACCATGGTACTCCTGGATGTGCATGGATATCATTCTTCATTCTGTAGCTTGAATAAAAAGAATAATGTAGGTTAGAGGTTTTTTTGTAGCTGAACAGGTACTGTCTATGCTAAAACTCCTTTGATTAATCCAGCCACAAAAGGACTCAGGGGAACGATGTACTTCAGAGCTCAAAGTGCTTTAACAGTGAGGGTCAGCTGATAGATAATATTTCTAAGAATGTGTTTTCCTCTTTTGTTCTTACTAATTGCATTTTTTAAATTGTAATGATGGGGTTCACTAATGTACCTTCTACATGCATGTGCATATCTGGGCATTTTGAGGAGCTGAGATTTTTTTAAACAAAAAAAAATCTCTTGAAAGGTTAGATTCCTGCAAATGGATTCATCTGAAAAAAGTTTTAAAGTAAGAAAAATAATATCACATCATAGCAATAATTCATGTTTTGAAATACAAGCCATTCCAAGTCATCAAGCACACAAGTAAATTATAATCTTTAACTGTTTTAACTAGTCATTCCTTCCTGCCTTCTTTCCTTCCTTTCTCATATTTTGGAAACCAACTAACATTCTTCCTCAAAAAATTACCTAAAAACTGTTCTTGGCTAGCCATTGTGTGTGCCGAGGTTTCGATACTGGGAGCATGTTAATGGCCAAATTATAAACCCTTGAGAATTAGAATTCAGAAGACAAACATTAACAGACCCTTAACTGCAGTAGCACAAACCAAGATGCTATAAATTATAGGGTGGTGGTGTTAAAAGCACTGGCTTCCTGGTATCTGGCACCCCAAACCTTTTCATTTGGGTATATATCAGGCTGTAGAGAAGTTGCCACTTGCCACTTGGCCAGTATTCAGCTGGCAGAGATGTTTGTTTAAAGTTCAGGCCAATCGATGGCTCAGGCCTACAACTGAATATTTTGTTTTTATGCCAGGAGAAATATTTACCCTTCTCTGTTTTTTTCTCCTTCCTTCAGTCATTTACTTTCCTACCTAGGATTTCTATGTGAGACAATACTTGCCAGGTTTTGCAGCTAAATGTGTGGACAATTCTGGCAGAGTATTTTAATGAACTAATTTCCATTTTATAAATGTACATGCAGTCAGGATAGCTTCATGGATTTCTCGATGATCACACGCATGCACTTTGCACGAGCACATGCTGTGTTTGTTGTCAGGGTCAAAAGTCGTCAGTAAAAGGAATTTTTATGCCCCCTGCCGTGCCATAGCTACAGACACAACTTAGTTTGTCTATGCCGTGTATGCCTGCGACACAGAGGTGGAAGTTTCGCATCACTGTTACCACGTCCTGTTACTGGCTATGGGAGCAGCAAAGCTTTCGGATACAGTCAGCCAGATCAAGCATGTGGTTTATTGCATGTTCTTTCTGAAAAAGTAAACAAGGGGACTACCCTCCACGCTTAGCTCTGCCTCAGGTGAACTTTCACGTCTGTGAAATGATTGTCTACATTCCAAACTAAAATGTATCATGCCTAGCATGGCTGATATAATTTTGCTGGTTATCACTAAGGGGCACACTCTTCAAACTCATTGAACTGAACCAGGTAAAAAGTATCTAAAGCAGAGAATGCTAGAATGAGTCATAAACAACTTCTTAAGCATTGCTTTTGTACCTATTTATTTCTTCCATTCTGTTTGAAGTGTAAGAAAACAGTTGTGAAACATATTGTCCCTTTCTAGTGAAGAAAAACAGCCTGGCTCTTGTGCTTTCTAGGATCCTGAAGGTCCTTTCTTGGTGAAACATCTTGTGTCCTCTGAGTTGCCAATGGCAGGTGCCATTCTGCCTCCTTGGAGCTGGATGAACACATTGTACCAGACAGAGATCTTCTCTAAGGTAAGGTTCTTCTCCACATAGGGTTTGAGAGTGGTGGCTTTATAGGGGTTTCAGCAATTCCCCAGGATCAAGAGCCAAGCAAACAGAACTTCCTGTGAACAATGTGCTCTAATGTATCAGCAGCTCCTTCCTTGCTGCTATATTTTATTGCTCTGTTGGTTGCTTGGGTCAGACTTTGAAACTGTTCATAAATAATAACTGGATATGGCCTGTGCAGAATGAAATCTCTTTTGGAGACTTCAGAGAGATACAGGGAGAATTCCCTTTTTTACTCCATCTCTGACCTCACCCACTGTTTTTTGTCTGCAAGTATGCTGGGCAAAACAGGTTGGACTGTGGGAGGAAAATAACTGTTCTTTAAGAGATATATATTTATTGTCTCACTGCACTAATAAGGTACTTATAAACTTGCTTGATGCTAGACTAGCTCTTAGTGAAGACTAAGTTTCTCTAGAACGTTTGTGTGCATAAAATCTTCTGTCATACAGAGTCTTATTCACTTATTTGTAAAATGACCTTGTTGGCCTGAATGTGTTGTCAGATAGCAGCACTTTAAATAAGGATGTGCTGAAATTGATTAAAAAGTTAGTTCTGGAGGGGCAACAAGTTGCCCAGGAGAGTAACTCTGAAGAATTGAGGACAGTAACTTCTTAAACCCTTCAAACATCATCTTCTGGAGCACATCTGGACTCCATCCATATAAACAGTAGTCTGATGAAAGCCCTGTTCCAGGAATAGCCTGTGTCCTTAATTCAAGGGCTAGTAAAGACCACAGAGAATTGTGATAAGGAGTTGTACTCTACACAACCCCATGGGAAGCTGTAGAGGCAGTTGATCAGTTTTAACTCCTCACTCCGACACTTAATTGAATGCCTTTGTTTGATTGTTTTCTTTTCAAAATTAGTGAGGTGCAGAACTTGTCTTTTATTAGGAAAAACTTAAAACATTGTATGAGAATAATGTGGGAACATACAGAGTAGCCTTACACATAGGGAATATCAGCTATTGCTCTGTTCATTAACTGTAGTACATGGTATTCTTGGCATGTGGACATAAACATGGTGAACTGGCAGGGAGAATAGTAATATTTAATAATGATCCTTGTATGTGATATATAAGTTCACAGGGCAAGTAATCAGTGCTACATGATGACATAAAGCAAAACAAATTTAGACTGCTTCTAAGGAAAACATCACTTAATTGCAGCAATCTATAAGTCTATGGAATAGTTTCCCAAGGGGAAAACAGGAAGCTTATGGTCTGTGTCATTTAAAAAGGACTTCCATAAAGTTCTGGAAAATACAATGTAGAGACAATAACATTTTGGCAAAAGATGGAGCATATTGCTTAACATGTTTCTTTCTTCTCTGTTATCTCTGCTTTTATAATTTTGAGCCAGATTCTAAAACTGAAGGTTAATATCCTCAGTCACAAAGACCTGTAAATTTGATCTCAGTCCGATTCCAGTTTAGAACTGGACTCCGAAATTAGGAAGCCCAACAGTAGAGTGGACTGCATCTTTCACAGGAAAGCAAAAGGCCGAAGTTATGTCTTAATTTGAAAAAATGGATCAGATTCTTCTTTGGTATAGGTATATTTTGCAAACTTTTAGCAACCTAGATTAAGCATAACTGGAGGTGATGATGGAGATCTATGAATTTAGGTGAAATTTTATAAAACACAAATAAAACCTGATTTGACAGTACTGGGTGAATTCCACTTCCACCCTTTGATTTTGCTAGAAGTCAAGCCAAGAGGATATAAATACAGGTAGACCACAACTAGAACACAGACAAAAAGTCTTGAAAACACATTGCATTTGTTCAGATTCACCCAACACTTGTATTTAAACAGTACTATGGTTCCTTCTTACTGGTAATTACAGAGGTAAGAAATTACAGTGGTAAGAAAACATTCAGAGAACTAAGACAAAACACAAAACTCAATCAAAGTTCATAAAAAGCCCTGGGATATTGGTCACTATTGCTCTGTGCAGCATTCTCATTCATCTGCTTTTTTTTCTGGTGATACCAGTGGCAAAACCTCCTAAACCTGAAGAAAGGAACTATCACTAGTTGAAATTGAGAATTTCAGAAATTCTCTTCATCAAATTTCTAGACACAGTTTTAGAAAATATAAATTACCTAGTGCTTTATTATTGTTGCAGGATTACAAATCATTCTGGAAACTTGAACAGTGAGCTAAAAATATTACTTCTTCCAAAGGGTTAGACTAAATTAAGCTATTAATTGAAGGAAGGTCAACAGAAAAATGAGGATAGGGATGGGACAGAAGAAATTTATTAGAAAAATGTGTTGGTCTCATTTCTTTGTGATAGGTACATAAAATGCATTCCTTTTTACTCAACAGGCATTAAGTAGCCAAAATTGCAGAGATTTTTTTTCATTATTGCTTAGCTAAAACTGTAGAAATGCTCAGATAAAAACTGTGGAGATATTTTGTTTAAAATACAGAAGATATTTTCTCCCTAAATTTACAAACAAACCTTGTGTTGTAATTTAAGTTCATTTTGTTCAGATTTTCCTGGAAGTTTGACTCTTTCAGGAGCAAAATATTCTAAAATATATTAACTATTCTCCACAGTTCCTTTGAACTTTTCTGTTTTCATGCTGCACTGTCTGTCATTAAGTGCTGGTGATAATATCTGCAATAAAGGATAGGTGCATTTAAAGTTACAAGATACTTACTTTGTTTTTCCATCTCTTCTTCCTTTTCATCAAGGTATATAAAATTAAAATAAGCTAATTTGATGGCTACACTTTGCCAAAAAGGTAGAAGGTTTTGCTATGAACAAGAAAACTATTTTAGTGTGATGATGTCAACGTATGAGAGGAGTAGACAGTATCTAAGGAAAAACAGAAGAAAAATTTCATAGTAAGAATCTTATTGTGGTCCTCATTTTTAATTTACACTTGGAAATAATGAGCATCATCTGAAAATAGAAGTGTTAACATGCGTGTCATGTTATTTACAATTTCTGAGTAGCAGACTAAAATTTCAGGAAATCTTGAGTTAAGAGACTGCTTCCTTTCCGATCCATTGTATTTCTGCCACTCACAATTCACTCATGTAAGAGTAACATCTTTTGAAAATAAATATGAGTGAAAACAAAACACAAAAAGTAACTTCATCTCTGAACAGAAGGGAGGAACATACACAACTATGGAGAAAGCACTTGAAAAGCTAAACAGAACATTACTGGAATAAGATTGGCAACATGCTTTCAGCAGCTTTCCCTGGGCAGGCCTGTCTTTTCTCCACAGATTTCTTTAATTCCCCTTTGCTATTGGGCTTCTTTTTACTCTCCAACAACTTACCTAATAATGAGAAAACAAATACCAGCCCTTAAAAAACTGTGACCACATGCTTCCACATGGCTGTATATGAATTCACAAAACCAAACTCAGTCTTTCTCACGAATGAAAATAAATCATTACTTTCCTGTAATCGGTTCCTCTAGGAAACTGTGGTTATCAGCTCGGGCTGTCTTGCTGCGTGCAGACTAGAGGCTGGGTTACTCCAGCTAGTCCTGCAGCAACAGCTGCTGAACTAATAACTAGCTTGACTTTCAGTCTGTGATGCTAGGTTAAAAAACAAAATAAATCATCGCTTCTGATATGGAAGACTGTAATCAAAGACTGAGGGTAGTATGTAACCTTATTCTATTTAAATATTAATAATTGTCTGTTGATGTGTGTGGCTAGCACCGGTAATGCACAAGTTGCCTTTGGTTTTGGGATGGGAAGTTCCGGCTATGGGATTACAGGAGGCCAAGAAAATGTGCATTAAACAGCATGGAAATTCACCAGGCAGTAAAACTGCGTGACTTTCAACAGTATGAGAATAATTTTTCTTGTATGTGGTTTATCATCTCCCTTTCAGATCTCAGCAAAAAAAAAAAAGTCTTGTTAATGTTAATTGTGTTCTTTCAATTTCAGTCAGAAGCAGTTCTAAAGGGTGCCTAAGTACAGGAAAGATAGAAGATAATCCAAAATTTCCGAGCCCTGGGGAAAGAAATTCTGCATTTGGGATATATAAAGGTAAGTGCTATTGGGGAAGTTTTCAGAGCCTATTTAGCGAAACTTGATGCTCAGTTGTTGTCTCTACAGAACATATTCTGATAGCATATTCATGAAAATCAGCACTATAGTTGTTCATAATTATGACAATCACTATTTTTAAAGCACTAACAATGTTTTAAATACTTCTTAGATTTATACAGGAAACAGATCCTTTATCACAAACAATTTACAATTTCAAGAAGAATTTATGACAGTAATTTTATTTTATACCAACTGGCTTGACCTTTCTGAGATGTTGCCCAGAGAGCAAAGCATTTTTCTTTCATCATGAGGTGTAAGCACCTGGCTAAACTCTAAACCACACTTAAAGTTAGTCATATCTTTAAGTATTCTGCTGAATACTAGCATTTGAATACTTTTACTGAGGTAGGCCTTCAGATTCAACTGTTTTTTATGTCAGTACCTCATGGTCCTTGCTAAAGAAATTGAAGGAAGAATCTGAATTTGGAGAATATGATGAGTTAGGGACTGGATTTTGAAATGGAAATGAAAGTACTTCAACAGCTTTGTGAAGCTCTCTGAAATTTAGATTTTAAAGCAAGCTATTTACATTTAAAAATATATTTTATTTAGATATTTAAAATAAATGTCTCAAGAACTTAGTCTGCATATAGAAATGATATTTAAAATACAGACATATTTATATGTATGACTTGTATTTGAAAGGAGAGCAGGCCTTAGGAATAGTATGCACTTACTGCCAAAAGCTGAGTCTGTTAGAGCAATTATTTGGTACACCAGAAATGCTCTGCTGCAAACAGGGCTACTTTGTGTCTGTGGAAAAGGAAGTGGCTGTATTGAAAAAAGCAGCAGCTACTGAACAGCCTCTTCTCTGTGTGCTTTTGCCTAAACAAGGGAAATGCCCCACAGCAAAGAGCTTTCGGAGAAAAGCAACAAAGACTAGTCCAAACCTGGCACAGCAAGGGACGGACAAAAACCAATTTCTAACATGTTATTTGTAGATGACAGGTAGATTGACAGATGAACTAATTACTTTGCAATTTCGAGTATCTTGAAATTTGGTCAGTTAAATGTTGGATGAGAACAGTCGGCATATTCAGTATTTGTCACTGAGTGGACAATATATGGAGGATGACAATTATTTATGAGATGTAGCCAGAAGCTTTCCAAGAAAGGTCAAGTTCCTGCTCCACCTTACTGCAAAATGAAAATATTTATACTCAGACAGGAGGATCAGAGATGACGAGTAAATATAGATTGGGCAGAAATGGTCTATAAGTATGATAAGTCAGCATTGTAGAACCATCTCTGAAATCTCCTCTAGGATATAAAGCATCATTGTAATTAGCCTATGAAACACAGGATGGAAACAATTTGTAATTCCAAGGGTGGTCCCTGGA
This sequence comes from Apaloderma vittatum, assembly GCF_000703405.1. Taxonomy (NCBI): domain Eukaryota; kingdom Metazoa; phylum Chordata; class Aves; order Trogoniformes; family Trogonidae; genus Apaloderma; species Apaloderma vittatum. The sequence goes on from NW_009730521.1 coordinate 22,502, forward strand.
GAAACGTATGTCTGACAACATGACTTTGCTCCTTGAACAAATCCTGGTCATAGACATTCTTGAATGTGTTGTTGGCTGAATGTAGCTAAAACAATTTCTGAACTATAACTAGTTAGAAGGACGTCCATTTGCTGAATGAAAGTGGACTGAGAGGACACTATGTTTAAATCTCTTCCTGCAGTGGTCTACGCATCCTTCTTACCATCGTGTAATTGGCCCTAGGGAAGAAATTCTCAAACCTTACCTTTTCAGATATATTTATCATGCCAATGTTAAACAGCTTAGGATTTGGAAAGACGTGAAAAAAGCCCTAGGATATGGTTTCTGTGTTGTAACACTGAGTTTCTAAAACACAGCAGTATGTTTTCTGTGTGTGCAGCTAGCCAAGCATCTTGCTGCCAGGTTTCCGTGACCTCCTAGGGTAAAATGGCAATCATTTAAGAGTTTGAGTCCTCAATACTGTGACTAATAAGGAGCCACAGAACACAGAGGGAGGGTAGATCCACAAAATTCACCTGTGGAGGAAAATGTGGAAGCCTCTGTACGCTCCAGCTTATAGAGCAGAACTACTAAACTGGCTCTTTGTTTGGTCTTGACACGGTGCCTACTAGTGTAGCAGTACAGCCTTAAGGAATGTTTTTGCTATCACATGCATAAAAGAATCCAATCAAAAATATAATGAAGGCCTGCAATTTATACATAATTCACACATTGGTGTATAT
>NW_009730522.1:0-36696 GCF_000703405.1 Apaloderma vittatum
CCTCGCCGCCAGGTCACCTCGTGTATTGATCTTCCCCGATCCCTCCCGCCCGGGATGGGGAGGGTTCACCTTCATCCCCTGCCCCCTCCCGCGCCATCCGCACACACGTACGCGCAGAGCTCTCGCTGGGCTCAGTACCCGCTTCTTGCAAGTCACTTTTCTCTCTTTCCTCCGAGAAAAGCCTTCCCATCCGTAGCGCTTCCTCCTTCGGCCAGTCCGTGTTTTAAAAAAAAAAATAACCCTCTCCATCTATGCAAGCGGTTCAAAACTTTTTCTTGGAGGGGTGGGGGATTGTTTGAAGGTGGAGGTTTTGGGTTTTTTTGGCAACAGGTGCTTATTCCAGAAATTTCAAGGGGTTTGAGCGATTGCCTGGAGATGCTAATTTTATCGTAGCATTGCACCTTTAATGATAGGAGGAAACTGGTTGGTCCTGCTTTCGGTGCTGGGTGTTTTGTATTCTGAGTCATGGTGTACAGTCCAACCTACTTCATCTAAATAAATTTGCAAATGCCATATTTTTCAGATGAGCAAGTATCCAAAGCACTGTGGGTAATAAGTCCTGCTTGAACCTGCCAAAATAGGGCAATCCCAGGCTCGAGCTTAGCTCGTGGAGACTGTGCAAGATGAGTGATCTTGAGGCGCTCATCTGCGAGGGCTCTCTCTGTGCTCGCTGCGTTAGTTCCTTTTTGCATGGGGAAGGAACTACCTTGCATAAAGCAAAGTTTCAGTTGAGATGGCTTCTAGATAGTCCTGGACAGTCCTGACCATCTGAGAGACTGCTTTTCTTTCTCTCCAGCTGAATTGCAAGGTTCTGTCATCTTTATTGCATGCGACGAGATCGCATGGTGTGCTGCTGCATTTCTGCGTTTTGCATGTTAGGCATATCAGGAAAAACATGAATTATATGCAGAAGTTGAGGTGGTCCTGTGCTTGTGCTCACCATTAGGTTGGCTAAATCCTGTAGGAGATGAGTAAGAAGGTTTGGGCATGAGTTTAGAAGATCTCTAGCCAGGCCTTTTTATACTTAGTTCTTTATATTGTGACTGGCAAATAAAACCTTTATGTTAGGATTCTTCTGTTTCCATATGCTTTACCTGCCAGAGTTTTGTGAGGGAACATCCGCCCACAAATATCCCGTGTTTCGCCTGCCTTTGTTTTATGTCATTTCTTACTTTCCTGTTCCTTTGTTCTACGTGGGCCAGTAAAGATTGAAATTAGCTCAATTCTTATTTGGTTCAATTAAACAGATGGGTAATAATGATTTTGAAGGAGTCTCATCTGTTTCCTTTTATTTAAAGAATTATTTTGTAATATACTGTCCTAGCATGGCTTACCAGGGAAAGATCACTGCGTTGTTTTTGGTTTTAAGGACAAAATATGAAATTACATGGGGGAAATGATGGCGAAAGGGTTAGCCTAAAAACAGCAGAGACAATGATTAAAAAGCCCTGATCTGAAAAAGCAATTGAAGGCAGTATGTCAAGAATTTGACAGGAAGGGGATGAGGGAGGACTGCCCCCTCCCAACCAACTTGTTTTACTCTTCATAGAGGTACCATTAGCAATAACAACAGTTACTTGATTTGATAAACTAAATAGGGGGAAAATGCAGTTTGTCTAAACTCCTGCATTGCTTCTAGGAGAAATCTGCAGTCTAGGTTCTTATATGGACTTGTTTCCTTGAAACAAAACGGTGAGGGATTGGGATAATCTGGAGAAAGGAAGAAGTAACTTGACGCTACTCTTGCTCCAGGACCAGAGCTGGTTCTTTCGCAGTACTCGCCAGAGGCAGCTTTGGGAGGGTTTTGGCTCAGCACCCTAGAAGCAGTGTGCCGAGCTCCTGGACCACAGCTGTCTCTCTTATTCACATTGAAGTGATGCTTTGATGATGGAGCTAAATCAGATTAGAGAGATCTAGCTCTGTCCCTTACCCAGTGGCAGGGGTCTTTGATCCATCTCCAGGTAATTTTACAGGAAGTAATAGAAGGTTGCCTAAATCAAAGCAGTAAAATATGGCTCTGCCATCTGATGTGGATAGATAATAATTTGAAACAAGCTTATTCTCCTTTACATGGGTATCTTCCTTTGTTCAGAAGATAATTTTTTTTTCTAATTCTTTTTCATCTCAGGAATGTTTTGATGATGCATCACCAGGAAAACAAAAAGAAATTCAGGAAGCAGATCCTACATACGAAGAGAAAATGGTATGTAATATGCAGCTATCCAGTACTTAGGCAGTTGCTTAAAATAGACACAGCTTTCCCCTTTGAAATCTCTTAACTGGATTTATAAAACTTTGTCTAGTTATTAAAAAATATATCTTGAAACCAAAAAGTATCCAGGAAAAAAGCCCTCTGACCCGTCTCCTTTTTAGCATTTTGTTCACTGGTCCTGTTTTTTTCTCCATTTCCAGTGTAGTTGTCTGTGGCAATAACTGTTAATGTGTTTGCTCTTTCTAGGAAATATATTCCTGGCAGCTTTGAGGTGCTCCAGAGTTAGAAGAATGATATAATAGGAAATATTCAAACATCTTAGGGGAAAAAAATGTAGTAACAAGTTATCAAGTTGCTTTTGAAGTTACCTGTAGAGTTTTTCCTATAGGCAAGGAGGGCTATCAAGAGTTTAGTATTCACTTTCTCAGTTGGAAATAGGAATATCCTCTAGAAAAGCATCTGTAAGTAATTAAATGGCTGATACCTTCATTTCTCCATGTATTTAATCAATTGGAGTCTAGGACCTTTTTTTTATATCGCTGTCAAACACAGTAAAAAAACCTTATTTTGCAGCTGCAGGAGTAACAGTCCTTTGTAGGGGAAGTATACGATTTTCTATTTAGGGGAGTGAGCAGTGAAAATAAAGGTTTGACATAAGGCTTTGAGTAGGCACTGCATTCATTTTCAGCTGAAATGTGCTTTAGTAGAAAGACTTCAAAATAGGCAGTTTTCAAACAGTATGGTTTACGGGTCAAATAAAAGTTAGCTCTGGAAATTCACAAGAGGCTGAGGAAAGGTTTGCCGTTTGGGACAAACACTAACTGTAAGCCTTGGCCAACTTTTCAACCCTTTTATTTTCTCTAGACTGAAAGGTATTTTATTAACTTTTTCTGAAATTCAATTTGTTCTTTTTAAAGCTCTAGTTAAGAGTCCTCGGGCTTTTTGAAGATGAGTGATTCTATGCTCAGTTTTTATTTTATAACATCCTGAATATAAGAAGTGGAGCCACTCCTTACCATCTCACCACATTTTCTTTCACCATTTCTCCCTGTTTTCCTTTCTTCTTCTTCGTAATCCCAGTGTCTGTGACTACATGTGGAATTTTTTCATAGGAAAGTGAAACGGGTTTTTATTGTTTTCCGCTTCCTGTGTTGATTTTTCTTCCTGATGAAAATAACTCAGTCTTCTGCTAATTTCTTTGTGTTCGTTCCTGACAAATTGAGGAAAGTGAGATTGGGGTTGTCTCTTCTAGTCCCTAGACAGGCACAATTACAAGGAAGATTGTATTTACTGTCTGAGTAGTCAGAGGATGCATGAAGAAAGAGATCGAGGAAAGTTTCTCAGTAGAAGGATAGCTCAAGGTTGCAGAGTACAAGCTGGTTTTGTCTGAGTTCTGTCTAAAAGATAGAGATAATGTTTATTTGTCTTTTAAGGGAATATCTGTAAAGGCAATGAAAACAAGTTGTGGGGATGTGTGTGCAGCACCAAAACATAAAGGAGATTCCTTTCTAAAATTTTAGAAAGAGGAAACTTTTGCAATGCAGTCTGTGTCTCTTCTTTTGCACAGCCAGTGAAATGAATACTTAAAGATCAGGGTCAGCAATTTGGATAGCATCGACATCTTACCTAGTTTAAACTTCCAAAACTGTTGCAAAGTAAACAAGTGAACGACAAACCTATAAAGAATAGCTAAGAAAACCTTAATTCAGTGGATGTGAATTGCAGCTGTGTCAATTGAGCTTAAACTATAGAGTGAGTTGGACTCTTCTGTGGTTCTTACAGGATCTCTTTATTGGTCTCTCTTCTCCTTTACCCCCTGTCTTCCAGTCTTTCACATAGTGCAGGAGCTGCTTGCTTTAAAGAGGAGAGCGCTCCCAGAGCTGCCGTTGCTCTTGCAGAAGTCTGGAACATATGTTCCTTTTTACCAAGAAAACTGACTTCCTGTAACTGTGCAAGCTGCTAAATACCAGGTCCTGTTGTGGCAGCTGGCAGAATGTCAGAGTGGCTGCTGTTAAGCTCAGGGCTGTTTTCTGTCATGATTGTCTGTTCTAGAGTCTTGATGTGGTCTCGAGAAGGTGTGTTGATTCCAAATGGAACCTCTCTCAAAGGAACTGAAACCTTTTAGGTACTAATACTGCCTCCTGTAATCTTTTATGCACAGCAGAAGCAGCAACTCCTATCAAAGGGGGCAGTCTGACAAGTTAGACTGGGCCTATCTAAGAGGTCTCTGCGGCTGAAATAGGTGTTGTGGCTTCTAGCAATGGGCTCTTCTGCCTCCTCCACTCCCTTTCAGCTCTTTTGCTTATCTGACACCACAGTGAGGTGTTGTGTCTCACTGAGCAGACAGGAAACTAATGCGGTGGAAAATAGTTGTTGCCAGTTTGCAGAGATGAACAAGTTCATTGAAGAATCCTGTGCATGCTGGGTGGGGATAAATCTCTGGGAGTGGGACTCTTAATTTTTAATAGGAGAGGGTTGTTAAGGGAACTCTGGGCTTGTCCAATGACACTTATGCAGCCTTTGCCAGATTTCAGTCTTAGCCCAGGTATGTTTTGCAACTTTGATCTTGCTTTGTGGCAAAGGCTAGCCTTGACCAACTAAAAGAGTGTTTAATCTGTCAGCAATGGTTATGTTGTTGATATTAATCATTTCTTTGTTATGGTGGTTCTCTCTGTATAAAGAAATGTGAATCTCTATTGTTTAAAAAACATTTGTTAACTTTTTCTTTGAGTGAATACACACTGTAATGTCTCACACTTCTTGCATTTAATTTTTCTCGTCAACAGCAAACAGACAGAGCAAACAGATTTGAGTATCTGTTGAAGCAGACTGAACTGTTTGCTCATTTCATTCAGCCTGCTGCTCAGAAAACTCCCACTTCACCTTTGAGAATGAAGCCTGGACGTCCACGAATAAAGAAGGATGAGAAACAGAATTTACTGTCCGTTGGCGAGTGAGTGATGACATGTAGGCCAGCTTGTACTGTAATTATGGATATTATTGTGCTTTAGAAGCGTAAGTTAAACTCGCTAGTCTTTTGTCCTACATCGGTGTGTGTTTTATGCTGTAGAGTTGTAGGTTTTTTTCAACTGCCCACCTCTAAGTTAAGAGGTGTTTAAAAATGCTTGGAGTTATAAGAATTTTGTGTTGATGGTAAAGCACTATCATGATGATAAATATTCCAGTGTGAGGAAGAGTGGGGGCCAGAAAAGTAAAACATTTGTGGCTGTAGGTTGTGAGAGTTCATGGAGAACATCTGCATATGGCATCGTAGCAGCAGCTTGGAAATCAGAAGTCTAGAAATTTGGATTGCCTTCATTGTAGCTGATGTGGCTACAGTATATCTAGCATTTGGCACCTGTTCTAGAAGTCTTAAATACAGTGTCCTTCCCTGTCTTGTAGTTAAAAGGCCAGTACTGATGCACACAATTTTTCTCTGGTCACTTTGTTCTAATATTTGAGTCTGCTACCAACGTGGTCATCTTACCTTTTTAAGAAGCTAGTGGCTCTGAAGAGTTAAAAAGCAGCATTTCAGCTGATCAGCTAAATAGAAGTTCTTTTGAAGAATCTCGCTTCTTCGGCTGTTTACATTCTGTACTGCAATGATGTTAGATTTAATTCTGAAACGGTTTCAGATCTTTTCGGTTTAGCCAGAAACTTAATTCTCTCTTGTACTTTTTCAGCTACCGCCATCGTAGAACGGAGCAGGAAGAAGACGAGGAGCTGTTAACAGAAAGCTCCAAAGCGACTAATGTGTGCACTCGATTTGAAGAATCTCCATCATGTGTGTTTCCTCTGGGTTTTTTGTTTTGTCGTTTTGTTTTTCTCACCCCTGTTCTTTTCCTTCAAGATGTTGTTTAAAATTCCTCCAAGAAAAACAAATCAATTTTAGGGGATAGGAGAAGGAGTAAAAAGAATCCAGTGCTGGTCTAATGGGACAAAATGTATTAGCAAGGGACTATTTATTTTCAGTCAGGCTAGAAAGATGGTCTAGTACATCTTGTCATTTAGAAATCCAGTTGCTACACTTCAGTTACTAGGAAAGAGCTAGCTCTTGTGAGATGTCATCTTAAAATGTTTACATATGTAACCTATCTTCGGTTACAATTTAAAGTACCGAACAGCTCCCAGGTCATCTAAGACAGAATTCAGTCTTCTGATGATTTAATGTTTGACTGTGTTCTGATTTTTGGGGGGTGGTGACAGAGTTAGAATTTCTGTGTGTTTTGGGTTCTTGCAGAAATCAAAGCTGTTGGAGCAGCTTGCGGAAACGAAATTGACATGTTGCTGTCTCTGGTCTGCATTGTCCTTGGAATTTACTGCATGAAATTTACTACTTAGCTTAGATAATCAGCATCATTTAACGAGAAAGGGGTGGTAAAATTCTCTCTGGTAAGGTTTTACACATCTTTCAGTCTCTTCTTTCATGTCTTTTAGATGTTAAATGGGGAAAGCTGCGTGATTACCAGGTCCGAGGATTGAACTGGCTCATCTCTTTGTATGAAAATGGCATCAATGGTATCCTGGCAGATGAGATGGTATGGACGTAGCCTACATTTCTTGGGAACACATGCAGTACAATACAATTTTAGTTCAGCTATATATACTTCTTTTACATATATATTTCTTTAATAGCACAAAATACAAAATTCTGTCCCCATGTGTTGCCTGATCTAGTCAAGAGGTGGCGTCCCTGGCGGCAGGGAGGCTGGATTAAAATGATCTCTATGGTCCCTTCCAGCTTAGGCCATTCTGTGATGATCTATGATGATGATGATCTAATATATAATTTGCCAAGTCTTATTAATAATAATTTAAGTCACTAATGTTGAAAGTGTCACAGGAACCTTAATTGAAATAAACTGTGCGGGCAGTTTTAGAAATGGGTGTGTGGCAAGGGAATCTGTCAGGCTTTAGAAAAATAAAATTTGGTGAAGGGGAGTTGTTCTATAGAATGATGTGTCCTCTTTAAATTGCAGCTATTTTGCTGTGGTATTCTCAAGCTGCACTTGTGAAGAGTGTCATGTATGGGAAGAGCAGGAAATGTAGGAATGCTTCCTGTTGTGATCAGGGCAAAATGCAGATGGCAGGAGACAAGTGTCCTGTGTGGACTGGTCTCCGCAGGAAGAGCTACAGCGGTGGGAAATTTTCTGGGAAGTTGGTGGAAAGATAGGTGTAGCTGAAGAGCTCTGTTAAAATTTCTTTCACACCGTGACCATGGACATTTGAGGCGGCACTGGCCACGATAGCTTTTACTTCTGTTTGTATTATTTTTCCCTGAAAGATAAGGGATGAATGCAGAAGAAGTTGTAATAGTTTGACAGGCAGACACATTTTTGTCCTCTAAGAGATTTTAGTTGTATTTATTTTTCATACAGAGCAGATAAGGAAAAACACAAATTTAATTACATTTCAGTCTATTGCATTTCTCATAACTTCTGGTAACTTATTTTCTGTGTAATAAAACTTTCTAAAGATAAGTTAGAGACAAATTAATTTAAATAGGTTTTTAGTAACATGCTTAATTTTTAAATAGATCAACAGTTTTCTTAAATATACGTGCTTATGAATAGAGAAATTTTTTAATTTTTTTTTTTACTGAGCACACTTTTAATGGGAGCAGTCTTGTTTTAATAAGTCCTTGGATTTGTGGTATTCCAAAATCCATATTGCATTGAGGAGTTTAAATACTTGCTATTAAATATTTTTTAATTCATTCTCAAACTTTAATCCCTTTGAAATTTTTAATAACTTTTACACAGCTTGTAAACACTTCCACATCTTACACCAGGTGAAACATGGTTATTTTGAAGAAAGAGGCTTGAATTTTAGAAGCAAAAATAACTTGCACTGGTGTTTTCGGGATTTTTTAAATCCCATGTGTTTGAGTCATAATCATTTGGAACTATTTAAATGATAGGAATGATCTAGTTTTTGCGTGTCTTCCTCTGTTCTGTTTTAACTAAAATTATATGCTGAAGATAAAAGATTTTACATATTTCTGTTGAATACAGAACAGAGTGCTTAAAAAAGTACTTCTCAAGAAGTTCAATATTTGTTTTCTTCTTTGACATATGCAGCTGTTTACATTTGTGTTTGGCTTCTCACATGGACTGACATGATATTGTGGCCTCTAAAAGCATCCTTTACAGGGTTCTTAAGTTATTCACTTTATTTCGATTTTAAGAGAAGGCATATGTCCAGCTTGTAAAGTTCATTGACCTCTAAATAAATAACCTGAGTACACTCTGGGCTACAAAACAAGATCTTAGGAAGCATTTCCTTGCACTTTCAAGAATGTGTCTTATTTGAAAGATAAGGCAAAATGCTTACTTCATGATCCAAGGTTTGAAAATGTTACTTTTATTACTTTTTTATTATTATTAAGTGGGAAGCCCTACAAGCTTCTCCTAACCAAGATTTTGATGCCTTTTTTGAGTAGCACTGTCTTTAATATATCTTACTCATTTGTTTGGGCTGCTGTGTTTTCTGTGTTGTACTGGGAGCTCACTCTTGGGTTTTTTTAAAGGTGTTTGCTGAGAGGTTGTTTTTGTTTGGTTTGGTTTTTTTCCTGATGCATCAACGTTTCTTACAGGGCCTTGGGAAGACACTGCAAACAATTTCTCTTCTTGGGTATATGAAACACTACAGAAATATTCCTGGTCCTCACATGGTGTTAGTTCCTAAGTCCACTCTACATAACTGGATGAATGAATTCAAGAGATGGGTACCTACACTTCGAGCAGTTTGTTTGATAGGTGACAAAGACCAGCGAGTAAGTTTTGATATGGTTGTTTGTCCGGTGTAAATCCAGCCTGTGATCTTTCTGTCCTTTACATTTCATTCACAGGGAAGGGTATTGCTTGGGTTCGTAGTGATTAAACATTAGGACCCTACGAGTGGTTCTTAGTTAAAGTTTAACCAGCTTAGAATTCACACATATGGTGGCCAGCTATTGCTTCATCACTTTACGCTCGTAATTCCTTGTCCAAAGATTTCCTCTCTCCTTTTGTGAAGGCAATATACTGTGTAGACCAACAAAACCTGATAGATCTTAAAACAGGAAGATAATGTTTCATGTGAAGTGCTGGCTTTTGTATGAATATATAAACCTGTAAAAAAGTAATTTATTTTTTATTCTAGGCAGTAGAGTATATTGTACTGACTGGAACAGCAGCTCTTAAGAGGATTGTGGGGTCTGTCACTAAGGAACTGTTTTCTGAAAACAGTTGTCAGCTTCATGTTGGAAGGGGCAAGGGGGATTGTCTGGCAGAAGTGGTACACAGATGGATCTTTTTTGGCTTGAATTTTGTCAGCTAAAAGATACAGTATTCTTCTGGCTCTTATTACTGCAGTGTTTCAATCATTCTCTTTTGGTTACCTCAGTATCAGTTTTTTGCTACTTTCATTTTAGTGCAGCTAAGAAGACTTAAAAACCATGGAATGTGATGGCACATCTGTAGATTTATCAAGTGCAGTTACCCATTTATTTATGGAAGGAAGAGTTATTACTGGTGCCGTTAAACTTCTGCTTTTGTCAGCAGATAATGGAGTTTTTTTATTCCAAGGGCATCTGGCTCTGTTTTCAGAGTTTGGGGTAGAAATTACAAAAATAATGATGAAACTATAAATGGGTCTGGAGGTCATTGGTCCAGGTCTGATACCTTGTGGGGTTTTTTTTTAGTGCATCTTTTTTGAATTCAAAAGTTCTTTGTCTCTTTCCAGTTTATTTCTTGCTTGTATGAGTTAAATTCTTGACACTTAATCATCTCTATTTTGCATTCTGACTAATTACTGTGTTTGCTTTTAACCTTGGATGGTGTTGTTCAGTTAGCCAAATAAAGCCATGCTTACTTTTATATTCAAAAGCTATCATTTTCTAAGCTTAAAACCAAAGCAAACCTATAGAAATTTTGAGTTCTGATCTTAGAGTTCAGATGTTGAAAACCTCATGTGAGTAGGTAGTTATCCGCAGTTTCTTAAGCCAGAAGTTAGAGCTGAAATCCCTTCTCTGCTCTGCCCCAAGGGCTTGAGCAGCTTCAGCACTGACAAAATTGTCAAGCTTTACAACAGTTGTATTGTATATTTATATCTCTATATAATTAATTTTATCTTTTCTTTCAAATCTAGTAACAATACTTTTAAATTTTTAACAGCACTGGCGTGTTCTTTTTGGTTTTGATTTGACAATGCCTCAGCAACTAAGTGTCACCTTGTTGTCTAGGCTGCCTTTGTCAGAGACGTGTTGTTACCTGGAGAGTGGGACGTCTGCGTAACATCGTATGAAATGCTCATCAAAGAGAAATCAGTATTCAAAAAGTTTAACTGGAGATACCTGGTTATAGATGAAGCCCACAGGATTAAAAATGAAAAATCAAAGGTACTTTCACTGAAAGATATTTGTATGAGTTATTAGGTGGTGGTGTGTGTGGGACTAGTAATATTTTAATACTTGCTCATGTCTCAATGTCCTTCAGTTATCAGAAATTGTGAGGGAATTCAAGACTACAAATCGGCTGCTATTAACTGGAACTCCACTTCAGAACAACTTACATGAACTCTGGGCACTGCTTAACTTCCTTTTGCCAGATGTCTTTAACTCATCTGAAGTAAGTCTTTATTTCTGCTAACCCAGTTAAATGAACTTAAATTAAATGAACCAAATTAAATTTCCAGATTTGAAAATAGACCTGAATATGTATAGTTAGATGTATCAGTTACTGATAATGTTATATTGATAGTTAGAAATGTTTCCAGAATGGTAAAGTACAGTAGGGTAGACTATTTTTCTCAGCTTGGCCATTTCTAAGGCCATATAATAAATTTTGTCTTTCTTAAGCTGTTATGAGCTTAGCAGATACAAGAGGTATTTAAAATCACGACGTGAAGGTTGTCTCTACTGCATTTCAAAATATGTTTAAAGATTGGGATGGCTAAACCAACTAAGTTCGTTCTTATGATGAACACTAAGTTACCCTATTGTTTTATCTAAGACTTCTTCCCTGTGAGTTGGGAGTTACTGTATAGTGAGCAACAGACTTCCCTGTAGAAAGGGAAGCCTTGTGATGCATTACACCAAAATTTTACTTTTCCCTGCTGCAGTAGTACGCTTCTTCCAGGTGGAATTTGTCCAGTGGAATGATATGAATGATACGATCCCAGGGGTCTTTTCCAACCTGAATTATTCTATGATTCTATGACTCACGATGGTTTTTATTGTCTTTCCCTTCCAATGGCATGGAGGTTTTCTTTTTTGTTTGCTCTTTTCGGAAGACATTATGTTACAGAGCTTTCCATAAAAATACCAAGTAGAGTAATTTCTTTTACTTACTGCCTGTGTAAGGTAATCACCTGTGCTGTATTTATTCACCATTCTAATGATGTTGCACCTTGAAAGGAGATCTCTTACATACCAGTGATTTTGTTTTTACAGGACTTTGATTCATGGTTTGATACAAACAACTGCCTAGGGGATCAGAAGTTGGTGGAACGGCTCCATATGGTAAGTCTTCTTGCTTTTTGGTTAAGTGTTATGTTTGTTTAGGTTCTAAACTATGCTTGTCATGCTTCTTGTGACAGAATGTTAGGGTAACCAGCTTATTCCAGAAACTGTGGTAGACTTTCAGAATAGGTTGGTAAAGCTCAGAAGATGATCTGTTTCTTGAAAAGGAGATTATTTTGGAGGAGACAGAAGGGTCGGTAGTTCTCGTTTGCAGGGTTCTGAAATGCTTAGATCAAAAATATTGGCTATGAAGACACTATATATATGTCAGTAAAGCAAAACTATAAAATAATTAAGGGTTAGAGAAGCATGTGAAAGATGATTTTGCCCTAACCTTTGAGTCTTCCAAAGAATGCGCATGTATATTCCCATGTTTAATAATGTGTCTATATAGATTGCTTTTTCAGATGTTCTGGTAATAGGTCTGGTGTTTGAGCATTTATGGTCACAGATAGCTGCGCTGCTTTTTTCTCGTGACTTGTCCAGTGTTTCCGTTTCCAAAATACCTTTAATGGAATCTCTTTCAGGTGCTACGACCATTCCTTCTACGTCGCATTAAGGCTGATGTAGAGAAAAGCTTGCCGCCAAAGAAGGAAGTTAAAATTTACGTGGGTCTCAGCAAAATGCAACGAGAATGGTAATTCACATACTTGGCTGTACTGTGGTTAAGGCTCAGAAGCAATGTGCTACTTGTGACTGGATTTTTGTGCGGAACTTGATGTAATTCCTTCTGGTATACTCCCAACTTGTGCATCTTTCCTTGTGACGGCAAAATCATGCATATCAGTGGGAGTTATCTGATGAAATGAGAGGGAGGGTGAGCTTTTGACTAGACTCATCATTTAAGGAAAGGCCAACTTCGTTTTAAAGTTTAAAAAGTTGTGGTTTTCTTTTCTTTGATGTAGGTATACACGAATCTTAATGAAAGATATAGATATATTGAATTCAGCTGGGAAGCTGGACAAAATGAGACTGTTGAATATCCTCATGCAGCTGCGAAAATGTTGTAATCATCCGTATCTGTTTGATGGAGCAGAACCTGGACCACCTTACACAACAGATATGCATTTGGTCACCAACAGCGGCAAAATGGTAGTATTGGACAAATTGCTACCTAAGTTGAAAGAACAAGGTATGCACCTTGTTGTTGTTTGAGAGATGTTTTTCCTTTTTTTTTTTTTTTTTTTTTTTGTCATTCCCGCAAATTGAGACCACAGAAACATCAGTCGGTCAGTTTTTCTATCTGTCATTCCAGAAAATTGAGACCACAGAAACATCAGTCGGTCAGGGCTTTATTTAGGTTTTATTTTTTAGCATTATTAGCTGTTAGAAACATAATCATGTGGTATTTTAGCCACTTCTTTGGTTTGCCATGAAGTACTACTTCAGATTCAAAGTGTTCATGCAGTGTTAAAGTCAAATCCTTTGTGACAATGTTGGCCTTACTTGCTGAGTATGATTTTTAGCAGCACGTGAGTTTTTTCAGTGAATTCTTTAAGGCACATAAACATAGGGGAAGACTCATTTATTTTCAGGTTATTTAGTGGTAAGGACAAAACTCTGGAATATGTTTGTGTAAATCTCAGTCGCCACAGAATTTTTAATTCTGGAATAAATTTTAAACTTATTATTTTAATGAGTATGTCTACTGAAGTAACTTAGCTAAAGGAGTGGAGGAAAATTTGTGACTGGGGAGACATTGCAGCAAAATAAAACCAAGTCTAAACCATAGCATTAGGTAATATAAAAATAACCTATACTTTGTATCCCAGTATCACCCAACAGCTGTGGCAGTATGTGTCACTGTAAGACTGAGAAAGAATCAGTGCTTGCTGTACCTTTTCTTATTCTTGGTTTTTTTTTTCCTCCTTTGAGGCTTCTTGTTGAGACACGGCAATTAAGATTGACCTGTTCTTAAATCAAATGGTGAGAATTCATTAGCAGACCTTGAGTCAAAAGGAGAAAAAAAAATCATACTAGGAGAATATAGGGAAAAGTGGAAGCTGTTTAATACTCTGTATTTTACTTAAAATCTCTCAAGTAGGTTGGAAGCGACTGTGTGTATATGCATGAACTACTGTACATTTACATTTTTTGGAGGTTGTTCTTGGCAGATAAGTAAACTGACAAGTTTTTAGGTAGAACTTAATTTATTTCTAGATATCTTAAATCCAAAACAAATACTTGGAAATTTCATTCTTTATTCTCCATGATGTCTTTATATTTGTGTTATCGGCTTCCTCTGCTGTGTCTGGGGACATTTTGATAAGGAGTCCAACAGAAAAAAGCAAAAAGGCAGCAGCTAACTCTAGTAGACAGTGGGGCAAGCAAGCCCCATGGCAAGCAGAGGATCCTGCTGGTTAATAGCTAAACAGCTGTGACAGCTGTGAATTTGGTCTGGTACCCCCCAGTCACCACCAGGGTGGTGACGAGAGCCCCACTTCTGGCACCAAAAGGGACTCTTGTGGTTTAACACCGAGAGGCAGCAAAGCCCCCGTGGCCGCTACGCTAGCAGCAGCTGCAGCCCTGCGGTATATGTTGGATTCTGAAATTAAAACTACTTTTCTTCTTAGGACCTGGAACTGCCCTCCTTCCCTTTCTGGTAATGCAAACTTGTGGATTTTGACGAATGTTTAAGTTTTGGTGAAAACATAAGAAAGCTTTTTACCCGAACAGGTTCAAGAGTCTTAATCTTCAGTCAGATGACCAGAGTCCTGGATATCTTGGAAGATTACTGCATGTGGCGAAATTATGAATATTGTAGACTGGATGGACAAACACCACATGACGAGAGACAGGTATGTAAAATTTTGCGTATTTTATTGAAGTAAATAGTAGTTGTAAAACTTTTGGTTCAACTGATCTGTTCCTTTTATTTATTCAGGCATCTATTAATGCGTATAATGAACCTGGTAGCTCAAAATTTGTGTTCATGTTGAGTACACGGGCAGGAGGTCTTGGAATCAATTTGGCTACTGCTGATGTCGTAATTCTGTATGATTCAGACTGGAATCCACAAGTAGATCTTCAAGCTATGGTAAGAATCCAGATGGAAGTTATGTTCTTTTTTCTTCTCTTTCTCACAGAACTTTCCTAGAAATCTGTGTGTGGTGTGGTACAGAATTTCCAAAATAAAGTGGTATTTTTCTGGTTTTAGTGGTACTCCTAAGACTGATTTTCAGTTCCAGTGCGGCTTCATTGCATGGAGCCCTTAGTCACACTTGGGATACAAATGATTTATGCAGTGGGAAATGCTGAGTACTCTTCATAGTATTTAACAAGAGCCTATTTTGTTTTAAAAAAAAAAGATATCTAGTGTGGTATGTGTTAATCCCAAAGCTATAAAGCTTTACTTCTGTAGGGAGTGGAGGTGAATATATTTACACTGATTCCTTGAAAATAAAACGCAGAAAAAATGGACTAAATTTTTTAAAACCTGCTTTTATGGTGGTGATGTGTGAGCAAGCTCTTAGAATTTTCAATTTTTAAAAATATATTTGCATGCATCTACAAAATCAAGAGTAGCATCAAGAACACACAGGAAAGAAAAGCTATTGAAAAAATAGGAGTATGTCAAATGAGGCTTTTCAGTGACATATCTGGGAAATTTCTTTTTAATTATTTCAGTTAAGGTATAGATTTGCAAGTATTCTAGCAAAAACTTGTTCAAAAGAAGGAACTGCTGTCTGGAAGTTAAAGCAAGATAGCTCCAGCCACCACTGGAGGTGTATGTTCAGAATACTATTTATCACAGTGGTTAATGATTTGCCAGTCAGGTGAGGTGGTGTATTGTATTTTTCTGGAAATATTCGTGCCACAACTGAACAATTTTGAGAAAGGCAGCTTTTGGTCGTTACAGAGATAATTTCTTAAATACTTGGCTTACTTACGTAAGGTCAGGAGCATCCAGTCTTCTCCCCTCTGTGATTTAACGAAAAAACCTCCTGTACCCTAACACACTATATTTAGGTGTGACATCTGGAGACGTGCTTATTGATGTTATTGAGAAAAAAAACCCACAAAACTTGCAGTGCCCGTAAGTGTGCTGTCTTGGGTAGTCTTGTTAGCTGGATCTCTACAAAGATTTAACTAACCTAAAATATTCCATTTGGTAAGTTAGTATGTTGAAACTATTGAAAATTGAAGACAAATTATATAGTCACGATGGAAATCAAGTACTTATTTCTTCGTTACTTTTATTCTTTTTCCCCTAGGATCGCGCACACCGGATTGGCCAAACAAAGACTGTTCGAGTGTTCAGGTTTATCACAGACAATACAGTGGAAGAAAGAATAGTGGAACGTGCAGAAATGAAACTCCGGCTAGATTCCATAGTCATTCAGCAAGGCAAGTCTATGAAGGCAATTTGTTTGTATATATGATGTAATTCTCTTCTTTTTTTAACAACTTGTAAAACCATGGTGAAATCGGCCGCTAAGAATCAAAGGGAATGTTGCTTTTGCTGCAGCTGAACTCTGATGATAGAGCGCAAAGGCCTGATCCACTTGAAAATTTATTTTACTGCAGGGTTAGTGAGGCTTTTCCTAACTTTTTCATTGCCTCCCTAGTGGTACATACATACAAGTGCGTATAGTCAAGATTTATTTTATTTTATTTATTTGTGTATTTATTTTAAAGCACTCAACTTCTCCTTTGAACTGGAGAAATTAATGCTTTGCATTTTTTTTAATAGAAGGGGAGAAGCAATGACAAGGTTTACTTGGTTGACTTGATGGGAATCAATAACTATTCTGAAAAACAGGGTTTAGTGAGATTTAGTTTGGAAATGGTGAAAACACACACCATAACAACACTTACATGAAAGACCTCACATCCAAAATGATGTTTATTGCACACAATTCATGTATAATAAAGCAAACGCATGTGATCCCTAGCTCGGTTTTGCTTACTTTTTTTAGTTCTCACTTTTTTTTTCCCCCTTCAGTTGGAATTTCCTCCACTGAGAGAAAAGGGTATTGCTTTAACATGGAAATGCAAGGGAGAGAAAAATTCTGTACTGCTCCTTCCATAATGTAAACTCTTTAGTTAGTTGCTATCCTCCCATGCTTTTGTCTTCAGGAAGACTGGTGGATCAAAACCTCAATAAACTTGGGAAGGATGAAATGCTGCAAATGATTAGACATGGAGCGACACACGTGTTTGCCTCCAAGGAGAGCGAGATTACAGATGAAGACATCGATCACATTTTGGAACGAGGTGCAAAGAAGGTGAAATAATGTTTAAAAAAATATGGAAGCCCACCTGTAGACTTAAATTTTATGGCAAGATCGTATATTCCTAGATAATAACTTGATCGTAAGCGCGAGAGAATTGGGGAGTTGCTATTGAGGGGTTTCATTTTTTTTTTTAAAATTAAGTACCTTTCAGAATTGCTACTGCTCTTTTCTATTTCTCCCCTCCAAGACTGCAGAAATGAATGAAAAACTTTCAAAGATGGGTGAAAGCTCACTCAGGAATTTCACAATGGATACGGAGTCCAGCGTGTATAATTTTGAAGGGGAAGACTACAGAGAAAAACAGAAGGTAACTTTCTTTTCTTTGGAGGAAAGCACTAAGTTGATTGAACCGTATTTGTATAAGAAGTATTGGTTAAAATAGAAGATAATCTATGAAAATAGCTTACAAGTTTCATTACTTACTTAGTGAAGTAGATGCAGACCTAGTTTTATAGTAAACTTGTAGCTAGTCTGAATATTTTGCAATGCTTAGTCTTAATATTTTTGGGGTGGTGGGATTTGTTTTTATAGATGGCATTTACAGAGTGGATTGAACCACCTAAACGAGAAAGAAAAGCCAATTATGCTGTGGATGCTTACTTCAGAGAGGCTCTTCGTGTCAGTGAGCCAAAAGCCCCCAAGGTGAGTTAAATAATTGAAAAAAGAAACTGTTCTTTAGTTATAAAAATAGCTTTTTTGACTTTTATAAATTAGGGAGGCAATTACAATTCAGAAAAATCTGAAGGATCTGAGACAGACTTCTGTGAGAAAAATGTTAAGAGCAGGATGAAACTTGTAAGGGTACAGAGGGAAAGACCAAGGTGTTTCTTAGTTTGTTGATATTTAAGCATCTGTAAATTTTCCTTACCTTGGGAGATTTCCTTAGTGCTGCTCACAACACCGAACTTTGTTCATGGAGATGCATGTGTATTTCCTCTGGTCTTATCCTGAAAGACCGTTTTCTCCTAAGTCTCTTAAAATGCTTTATGGTTTTAGTTGTATCTTGTGTAGTGTGGCACCTTTTTTTTTTTTTTAAAGAAAGTGCGTTTTTGTAACAACAAATTGCTATTTTTTTGGTCATAAACTGAAATCATTTATTACAAGCATATAAATTCTGGATGTAAATGCGAGTCAAATACAAACTTTGCATTTATTTTAGGCACCACGGCCTCCAAAACAGCCAAACGTACAGGATTTTCAGTTCTTTCCTCCACGCCTGTTTGAACTATTGGAAAAAGAGATTCTCTACTACAGGAAAACAATTGGATACAAGGTAATTGAAGAACTCATGCATCACAGCTGTTTACTGCAGCAGTAAATTATGTATTTGTCCTGCCTTTCTCACTAATTTAAGTGAAATAAAGTTGTGTTGAGCTGAGCAAATGATTAGGTTATATGAACAGAAAAGTGACAATTGGCAATTACTTATGAAAGACTAATCGGATTTTACAAAATGCAAAACCTTTCAGGTACCTCGTAATCCTGATCTGCCAAACGCAGCCCAAGCACAAAAGGAAGAGCAGCTTAAGATTGATGAGGCTGAACCTCTTAATGATGAAGAACTAGAAGAAAAAGAGAAGCTTCTAACCCAGGTATGGTTGGGTCTTCAGTAAGACTGAAATCAGCTGAAGCTTGCTTTGTGTTTTTACAGTGTTAAAGGAACATTTCTTGGTCATTGATTCACACATCATAGTTAACACAGCTGCAAATTATGCTTCTGACTGAAAAGAGGTTTAGCATTAGGTTTGTTTGAATAATGTGCACCAAAGTAGCGTACTCGAATTCTGCTGAATCTGATCCATATTCTGTGTATTTTAAGCCTGAAGAGTAAGAACTAGCTCAGTGTCAGAGTCTGGCTTCCCAGGTTTGCATTGACTGTAGACTGTGACATCTTTCCTCAGCAGTGGGACCTTGCAGATCTGCTCAAGAGCCGAAATGTGCTACTTTCCACATAATTTAAAGGGTTATCTTCTGCCAAAGTATCACTCCCATGTGGATTTGAATCCTGCAGGGAGCATGGTCAGTTTTCCCAGACTGACTGGTAGTGCATAGTGTCCCTCTCTTTAAGAGGGTATAAGATGGATAGGTGTATAATTAGATAGTATGTACATTCACATAATTCAGAATATTATTACAGGACAGGATCCCTTATTTGAGTAGTAATGCACTGAAACAGTTCACTATTAAAAACAGTACAACCAAGTAAGCTGTGGCTAAATCATAATATGGCTGGTAGAATATTTTACTGTTTGTAAAAGTTATTGCTGATATGAAATCAGCCTATTTTAGCAGCTGATAATTTCAGCACTGGTGTTTCTGTCCCCGCTGGATATCATCACAAGATAGCTTTAGACCTTCAGAGGGACAGTGACCAGGGAAAATGGCTGATGCCATCTGTGAGGCACTCGGTGGGCTTTTTTGATAAAACAAAACCATTGTAGAGACTATTGATTCACTTGAGGGATTTTTCTTCTTAAAAAGTGACATCCCATGTTCTTTCTCAGAGAATATTAGTAGGATTAATTTATAAGCTGAAGCCTCTCTTATCTGAAGTAGGTGGGTGGAGAACCAGTGCTAATGATTAATATTTAGACTGAGAGACTACAGTGAGTGCAGTGTAAAAAGTTTGTCTACTTAAATGAAACTGCAGAGGAGGCAGAGCTTTAATACTGTTGGAGCAATGGAAGTGTTACAGGCTGTTTAAAGAAATCTGTTGAAACAAATCTGGACACAAATACTAAGCTTCTGTGCAATGTTTCTTTTTGATTCCTATAAAGGGATTCACTAACTGGAATAAGAGAGATTTTAACCAGTTCATCAAAGCTAATGAGAAGTGGGGCCGTGACGACATTGAAAACATAGCACGAGAAGTAGAAGGAAAAACCCCAGAGGAAGTCATTGAGTATTCAGGTAACTTACTTTTTAGGCAGTCAGCTCTCCGAGTCCATATCTAATGCTGATTTCCTAGTCTGAAGCACCTGTGAACGGCGTAACATCTCAGAATTTCTTAAGTGGCTCTTGAAGACCTTCACAGTAGAATTGCACTGGTGGATTTGGGATCTACTGATCCCAATTACTAATATTGGCATGTTTAATCCTGGCATAATAAAAGCTGTACCAAAGGTACATATAAACTGTTACCCACTATTATATCCTAAATCTACTCTAATTGCACAGTGCTGTCTTCGATTGTTATTTATTTTTGCAAAACAAAATGCTGAGAAACAGTGCTTAGCTGAAGATATTTCATTTTTCCTTGTGTTCATTAACAAGTAGGTTTTTTGAATCTTTACACCTTTGTTACCTCATCCTCACCAAAAGTGGGGATACAGGAAACATTTGATGACTGAATATATAATGACCATTGGGTTTTGTCACCTAAGTCCACTTGGCTACTTACCTCTGATGTCTCAAGAGTGTTTTCTACTGTAGTGCAGCTGCAAGGTCCTGGGGCTATATTTCTATAGGTATATAGCATCTTAGAGATGTGAAAAATTCTTTTAAAAACGCTTTATATTCAAACACCTAATTGTCTTTTAGACACTTGCCCTTGTCTTTGGCTTACTAGTTGCTCTCCTGTTTCCCTTTGTTAAAGTGCAGTGCTGTTCTATCAGTTTCCATTTTAAGTTTTTTTTCTTTGAGAAAGAGATTGGCTAACAAAAGCCTTTCTGGCCTGCATCACACCTCATTTAAACTGAGGATTCCTGTATCCACCTCCTTCAAAACAGCATCTGTAGTACTGCAACACATGATACCAGGAAGTGAAGGTTTCTTATCGGGTAATGGCAGGCCTATTTTTGTACAGCAGTAAGTTCTGGTACAAGGAAGTAACTTTTTTTTTTCCTTAAGATAAAAAATCCAAACTTTTAAGATGCATGATAAGAAACTAACCAATTTTCTTCTCTTAGCCGTGTTCTGGGAAAGATGCAATGAACTCCAAGACATAGAGAAGATCATGGCTCAGATAGAAAGAGGAGAAGCCAGAATTCAGAGACGCATCAGCATTAAAAAAGCACTTGATACAAAGGTATTTCTACTCTGTTTCTTGCTTCCTTTATTTCCCAGTGAGATGAAGTGCAGGACTCCTTGTCTAGCCAGTGTTATAGTGCATGAAGACAGCACATTGGGCGTGGTGTTTCCCAGCAATTGCTTCCTATGGCTTTTCCAAAGAGGTGCTGCCCCGGCTGGCAGCTGTGATAGCTCTAGGTATAGCCTAACCTGATTTTCATAACAATCGTCTTTATCATAGGGCAAATAGTTTGTAGTGCCATATAACACAGTCCCCACAACTCCATGCTTTATGAAGAGAGAGAATTTCTTTTGGATCTGTGGAACTGAAAATACTATGTATACACTTAGAGCACTTAAAAAGAGAAGACTTAGCAAGTCAAGTAGGCTTTGATTCTGATCTACATTTCACCAGCCGGGGTTTAGTAATGAACAGATTTGTAGTTAGTTAGGACAGTGTATCAGAATTTGCCCGGCCGATTCAGGTTTGAGTAGTTATCTCTTCAAGGGAAATCAGAGGAAGAACAATGTCTGACTCAGTGACCCATGTGCTACAGTCTCAGGTAGCTTTTTAATCTTACTCTTCATTTTGACCATTCCTGAGTATTTGTGTCTTAAAAAGGATAACTGGCAGATCTTAGACTATTTTCAAATATGGTGACAGGTCTGCAGGCTGCTGTTAATCGAAAGATCATATAGAAAGCTGTCTAGAATTTACCTGTTTCAATGGTGTTGGCACTGTCTAGAACCTATAGTTTTTTACATATTGTGACTTGGCATCATAAAATGTCTGGTTTTCTGACTTGCTGTTGGTCATCTGCCTCTATTCATGGGATTTATCACTTTCATCTAAAACAGACCCATGCTAATTTGGAACTATTTCTTAGTTTTATATGATTGTATGTTTTGTTTAGATTGGCAGATATAAAGCCCCCTTCCACCAGCTAAGAATATCATATGGTACTAATAAAGGAAAGAATTACACTGAAGAGGAGGATCGCTTTCTAATCTGTATGCTTCACAAGCTAGGATTTGATAAAGAAAATGTCTACGATGAATTAAGACAATGTATCCGAAACTCCCCACAATTCAGATTTGACTGGTTTCTCAAGTCCAGAACTGCAATGGTATGTATTATTCTGTTCTGGTTTCTGTTCATGAATCCCTATGACAAGTTATACACTAGGCTAATTAAATAGCTTCTGAAATACTGAGGTATGTGCACAATACATTAAATTTTTATAGGCTTTCCAACAACTGTAGTGCATGGCAGTGTAGTAAACTAAAAGTCTTAGGGGAGGAGAAATTCAAAATTCCAAGATACTATTTTTCAGAATCAAGGTCAATTTGAGTTAAATACAAACAGGTTTTAAAAAGCAAACATCAGCTATCAAATTAATTCTTGTGAAGCCAGCCAGTAATTATTAAAACAGATTTCATTCCTGTTTTGCTCTGCCAGGACAGAACTTAAAAACTGTAACCTACTTGCAGGCATTTCTAATATTGTAATAGGATTTTTACATTAAGTGGCTGCCTAATGTAGTGAGTGTGTTGTGCAATTTAGGAGCTGCAAAGGAGATGCAATACTCTAATCACCCTGATTGAAAGAGAAAATATGGAACTGGAAGAAAAGGAAAAGGCCGAAAAGAAGAAACGTGGACCAAAACCATCCTCGGTAAGATTTAGAAATTTCTGTGGAAATGCTCCTGAAAATAAATACATAGTATATGTAGTGTTATATATAAATACGATGTTATGTATTAAATATATATTATAGATAATATATTGTATGGCATGTGACAGGATGTAAATTGTCTCCAGCTGCTTTAACTCAAAAACCATTGTTTGCTTACAATCTTTCTGTGTCACAATAACTTATTTAAAATCTTACCTTACAGGCACAGAAACGCAAAATGGATGGAACTCCTGATGGTCGTGGAAGAAAAAAGAAGCTAAAGCTGTGAATGCAAAAGTTTTGTGATCAATAAATTTAAAAAGTAGTTCTTTAATTTACGGGTCTTCATAAGATGTACTGTATAATGCTCAACTATTATGTCATTAAAGGACATCGGGTTCATCTGTTTACTGAACTAGAAACATAGTACTTAATGTAGTTTCCCTTTTTTAAATGCAACAGCTGTGCTGAATTTTTTTTACCATTAACACTTGAAGTAATAGGCTTCATTTATTAATAAAATTTCACGTGACTTTTTCATTAATGTTTCCACTTGAATGCCTGTTTATTATTTAGTTGTGTTCTCTTCTCACAAGCCCCCACCAGTCATACTGCATTTCTGGAGAGTCTGCAGCTCTGATCTTATCTTTATTGAACTTAATTTTACTGCACGTGTATACTCTGGTTTTTTACAGTAGTGGAAATGCCAGGTGTTTACCTGGTGAACTCATGATCAACATACAGATTGGAACAAAATGGTAAGTTTCCTGCGTAAAATCTGTGTCAGAGGTAAGTAAGTCAGTCATTCTGAAGTTTGTACTTAATTAGAATGGCCTAAGAGTGGTAAAATTGTTTTTTATTGGCCGACAGAAAAATGTAGAACAACTGCAGTAAGTGCAGAGACGGTCTTTGTTACTGTGAAAAGAACTGGTGCTGACTAGTTGTGCAAGACTGCAGTTGTCTGGCAACCCACGCTGCTCACTGAGATAGTCAAACGCACCGTGCATGAGTGTTTCCTAAACTATCCTTTTTTGTGTATCTGGCGTATAACAACTAGGATGAAATTGTGTTTCCCAGTGCTGTCATCCGATGTAGCATAATTTAGGGAGTTAGTGGGAAAGAAAAAAAAAGTATAACAGAACAAAGGTTCAGTTTGCACTGAGCAACATTTGACAGTTCCTAAGAACACCTCCAAAGGCACCAGTGCTGTGTAAACACGAAGAAACACCGCCCTAGAAAAATCAGCTTCTCGGAGCTTAAGCAAAATGAGAGTGAAGAAAAAGCTGAGAATTCACAGATGTACATTTCATGTACAGCAGTACAGTTCTTACTAGTACATTAAATAAGTTTCTGTTCACAGGTGACTGATTCACAGACACCAGCTGAAAATGGATGGAATACCCACGCTTTGCTCTTTGAAAGTCTCAAAAACCTGGTAGGTACAGCAGCGTTAACAGCCCATCCATAACACCTGACAAGTTGAAATGTCAAGGCAGCTCTCCAAGACATCAGTCTAAGTGCTTGTATTTGGTGTACTCTAAAAAATGCTGCAGTGCTGAAACCTTCCTTTAAAAACATCCCTTTTCACAAAAAAAAACCCTAGCACAAACCAAGCTATGAACATTTGTTTACAACTAGCCTAAGTTAAAAGCTTTAGAGGAAATAAAAGGGAAGGATTTATTAAATAGCACAAATGAAGTGCTGCTCAGCTAGCAGTTCTCAGGTGCCAGTATGCAGAAAGCCAAAGGAACTAAATCTCCCAAACTGCATCCTACCAGTTACAGAAAGTGCATTTTCTTTCTATTAGAAGTAAAAAATGAAGCAAAACTGCTGCTGTAGATGATACAAGTGTTCCCCTAGTGCCATCTGGTAAAATAAGCTACCTTTAGAAGTATTTGCCTGTATTTTGACGTTGTAATGCCTGTATCAAGCAAAGGAAGATAGCCAATCGTTGTACAATCTGGGAAAGCAGTCATTAGTATGGTTCTGAAATGCTAAAATCTGTTAAAACATGCTTGAAAGCACGTAATGCTGGCACCTAAGCGTTAACATTTTTCTAATGTGGCTTTACAATATAGTTCCCATTCTCATTGATCGCCTATAATGCTGTCCTTACAGATAATTACAATTACAGCCTTACCTGTGTGCATCTCCCACCACTGTCCCTGCATCTGAGGTCCTTATTGAAATAATAACACATCTAGCTTAAAAAAATTAACCTGAACTGAACCAAGCATGTGAAAACTGCTAGATGGTTGGTTTTTTCCTCTCAAACAGAATGATTTCTTTCTTCCTTAGGATAGTTTTGTTAACTAAATGCAAGTATATTTCCCACACAACATAGCTATATTGCATTCTTGTTTAAATGTTTTTATTCATTAAAAATTGTAAGTATTGTCTCCTTTAAGACTTCGGGAATTATTAATTTCTTCTGGAAAGCCTCTGATGTTTTTGTTACTATTTTTGCAAAAAAAAAAAAGCCCTCCTACATAATAGCATAATAATTTAATCATAGAATGCTCTTCTTGCATAGTAACCCAAATTTCACAGCTTAGCAGAATTGGCAGGGTGAATATTGTCAAACAGGATCCATCCCAGTTAACCCAGTATTATTAGAGAAAACTGCAGCCCAGAGAGAGAATGCCTAAATAATTTTCAGAGCCTCTAAGACCAGACTCATTTATGACATTGACTTAGCAAAGGCTCTTCTGAATACACATAAACCAGCAAGGATTTTTCATAGGATTTTGTTCAGTCAAAGGAATAGATTTAAAGCTATCCAGATGGGAGAGAAAAGTGGTAAAGAGCTTTCTGAGAGGAACAGAGTTTGCTTCTAACTGGATTTCTTTATTTTTTTCCTAAGTTTTAGTTGAAGCTGAAGGAGGAAGTGCTTATTTTGAAGGGTTCATGCACACACTCAAGGAAATCTCTCTCACAGGTAATGATTCTTTCCAAGTGCTATATCTTTGTAGAAATATTTTAACTTCTGGTTTTGCTGTGCAACTTGGATTGGCTTAGGCAAAAACGTCTTCTGTTGGGCTTTAGCATTTGAAAGACTGTATTCTTCAAAACTACTAAAATCCAATAATTCATTACAAAATTTTATAAATGTAGGCTTGCAAACTATATTCAGGAACAGAAGCTCTACAGAGTCTTTAATTCATTTCTAAAAATGGAAGTGATCTATTAATTCTTACTACAATACATTACTCAAGAATGGAAGAGTTTCATGTTGTATTCCATAGAAGTTTCAGAATTACTTTTTACTTTACTTAATGTTTTTAAGAATGTGCACTAGCATGGGAAAATTTCATACAAATCTACTATATATTTTCATGTGTGTGCTTGATCAAGCTTGGTGAGGGTTATGAGAAGGTAAATTGAAAAATCAAGCTTTAATTGACATTATTTAAAAAATTAAATATTTAAAAATTCATTTCCTCTTGATAGGCATTTTGAAACATCCTCAGTAAACTAAGTAGTAGATGCTTTTTCTACTATCTTGGCATTAAAGATGATAAAAAAAATATTATCTATCCCCATGATATTCTAGATTGTTATACATCAGTTCTTCTAACTGACCCCTCCCAAGGTAATTTTTGCATAGAATTTCAGGATTTTTCAATGATCTATTCCTGAATTGAAGTCCTGAAATGCTCCATGAGATTTACGTCCATTCCCCACCAGATTTCCTCAATGCTACGTTGCAATCCAGATTCAGAGAGATCAGACTCTCCCTTTCTCTTCTGAAGGATGTGGCTATGTGCAAAGATCTTGAAATAAACATTATATAGAATATTTAGTCTTTCAGCACTATTGCATTGGAGCAAATGCGTGTTTATTATCCACATATTGGCTAATAATAAGCAGTATCTTAACAGATCCTGACAGCTCTTAACTGGAACATACACATGTATCTAGCCATATTTCATTTCATACTCTTTTTCTTCCTTTTGCAGATAGTAATTAAGAAAAGAACCATCGACTAAAAATGTATTAAATAGAACATTAGTATATTTTAAACACAAGTATATGCACATAATATGGATAATTCAGATTGAAAAAAAGGTGATATTTTTCTATCTCATCTTGGATTTAGTTTGTTGAAGACCACAGATAAAAATAGAGAGCACTGGGAAATCAGACATGGAGAGGAGCAAAGAATGAGGTGATAAAGAATACTATAATGAATTTGGTGCATGGATGCTATCTTAAAATGCCATGAACTATTTGAACAGAGATGCATGTTGAAGAGATTACCTAGGTGTAGCTACCAAATGTGGTTGACAGGGAAGGATTGTTTGTGAAATTATTAGTATGATTAGTGATGTCACTGTCTTAAGTCTTTATTTAGCCTCTACAGGAGATTTGTACTGATTGAAGGAAAAACACCCGGTCGGATAGTCTCAAAGTTGTTCTAGTATCTTAAGCATCATTTGACACAGACGCCCATTTGTGGGGAAGATCTTTTGGATACTAGGATGACTGTCTTAAAAGCTTTGGTTTTAACTGCTAATTTGGATGACAGCAGCAGTTATCTACGTAGCCTCAGCATCTTCTACTGCTTGACATCTCATTTCTCAGGATCCACCGCTTTACCTCTTACTGCATATACTCCAACAGGGATAGTGAAAGGTCAGTTCCCTCCTCCGACTGGTGGGTTATTTCTAAAGTGGGATAGGTACTGGGCTACCCAACCTCTCCTAAGTGTCATATCCTAACAAAGACCTCGTAGCTGCAGCATTTGCCTTAGAAACACCTTTGAATGCCCACCAACTAAAGCACCAGCAGCTGCACCTGCTGCAAAACAATGACAAATTCAGATTACACAATATTAATCATATGCCTGTTAAAGAAGATGATTAGATTGATTTTAGAGGGTTGTTACAAACTAAATTGTGTTAGTGCACATGCAGTGAAGGGATCTGGCTTTTGTCTGCTTTTCTCTAGGAATGCATGCTAGACTTCTATTTTTGGGAACATCGTTCCTTCAAAACATCCACACACACGCGTATCTTTACGGGCATAGGTACACACAAACCACATGCTTCACTTCTCCAGTACCACTAGTATGACATCTTTATGTAACAGGAACTATCTATCTTCTGTAGCCCTTCAGATTCATCTGGAATGTTCAGAAGTAGGTTAACACCAGAAGTAGGTTTTTTTCCCCTTGAAATTCACAAGCATTTGATAGTTGCCCCACATATCCAGAAGTCTTGCAGTCTGCAGACCTTGGCCCAAAGAACACATTATATAATTTTCAGTGAAATAAAGACAGTAAAAATTACCTCATGAAAACCACCTTCAGCAGCACTTTATTACATGACACATACTTAAAGCAGTCATCTGTACAAGATAAAAACTGTGACTTTATAATAAGTTTTCTATCATTAGTGAAATATAGTCTTATCATATTGATTTTATAACAAAGGTTCTTAGTTCAACCAAGTCAAATACAGAAGCTTTATGTACTTTGACACTGAAACACAAGTATCTGAGCACTGGGATATAATTTTATGACTAGATAAATACTATTTTTCACACTTGAAATTAAAATAGTATCTGCTGTATGTGCCAGGTGCCCATGTAAGCAGTGCACTCTATTCACTGCGAGCAACAGAGCAAACTCCTCAGAGCTAACTGCTTTCTGGATTGCAGATACACTCTTCTCCTGTAAGAAGGTACTCTGCTAACTTTATATGATGGCAGAAAGGCTTTTACTGAAGCGTGTAGCTTTTGTACTACAATGTACACAGCCTCTTGCTTGAGCAGCCAGTTCAGTTCAGTATATGATTCTTGGCCTGGCTTGTTGATCTGACTACCCTTTGATCAGCTCAGATTGAGGTTCTTCCGTTAGTCTATAAACGTAACTGAGCCCTTTATTTTGCGATAACCACAAAGTACATTTATTCAAAAAAATGTACTTCTTTCTCCAGATACTCTGTTCTACTGGTTTTGTTGACTTCTCTGCTCCTTCAACTGTGGAGACACAGCCCATACAGCTGCACTCTTAATCGCTCTTTTAAACAATTTCTCCAAACATGTCAATTTTGAGTCTTGCACAATAACAGCTCTGCCTTAGCATATATACCCTACATTCACTATAAACCCCTTTAATATTCCCTTTTTTAGTTTAATCAGGTCTCTAATATTACCACTGAAGGGATGAGGAAGAGTAGGTGATTAGCAGAATCAGTTAACTTGTACCATCGCTTTTAAATATACTGTCTCTCTGAAGTTTGAGGAACATTTGAGAGCAACAACTGTGTGACAAGACAGATTTCTTCATTATTGCAGAGAATCCCAAATCCTACCTAATCTCTCTTTCTGTCTATTCACCTGTGACGTACATAAAGCTCCAATCAACATCATATCTCAGTCCTAGTACTTCTCTAATTGTGTGATTCTTCACCTTTATTCTGCTATCATGAGACCTCACCTGGAGTACTGTGTCCAGCTCTGGATCCACCAGCACAAGACAGCCATGGACTTGTTAGAGTAGGTCCCGAGGGCTGGAACACTTCCTGTGTGAAGAAAGGCTGAGAGAGTTGGGGTTGTTCAGCCTGGAGAAGAGAAGGCTCCAGGGAGACCATTTTGCAACCTGTCGATATACAAAGGGGGATTGTAAGACAGACAGACAGAGACTTTTTACCAAGATCTGCAGTGACAAGACAAGGGGCAACTGTTTTAAACCGGGTAGATTTAGATTGGATACACGGAAGACATTTTTTTATGACCATAGTGAGCTACAGGTGGAACAGGTTTGCCCAGAGAAGTTGTGGATGCCCCATCCTTGCAACTGTTTGAGCTTAGGTTTGATCAAGCTTTGAGCAACCTGATCTAGTGAAAGATGTCCCACCCATGACTGTGGGTTGATTTAGATGATTTTTAAAATTTCCTTCCCACCCACACCCCTCTGTGATTTATTGATACATCTACACTCTAATGACAGCTCATAAAGGAGCATATTCAACCTTGAAGTGCCATGACAAAGTCTTTGGCAAAAGTAAAACCAGATTTGTTTTCCTTTTTAGCTGTTGTCTGTGTGCGCTTTTAGCTCATTCTCGAGCTACCTACCAAATCCTAAAAACATTATTAGAACAATTCATGAGAGCTGATACACAGGAGAACACTCATATTCAGTTTTAAATTCTTTTTTTTTCTTTTGCTACCATTTAAAATAATGATCAGTGGTTTTGATTAAACCACATCTTGACTTGCATTCAATAACTTGATACATAGTTTCCAGTCAAAAAATTGCTTATTCACATTGATATCTCATGAATTGCTCAAGCTGAGCCCCAAGCCTGTAAACAGAAGTGAAGTGTCTGTTCTGTTAATCCAGACATCTGGATGTAGCTTCTTGTCATAAAGTCATCTTTCAAGTAAAAGATGCTTTTTCCCAGGTAACTGACAAGGCTTGAATTAGAACAGTAACTCAGTTTCTCTGCACTTTCCTTGTGCTATAAAGTGTTTTAACAAATTGAACTCAAGCTGCTTAGTGACAAGAATACATGTTTTTTAGCCTTCCTTTTGTTTGCTTGCTTTCAAAATCTGTTTTAATCATTTTTCATAAGTAGTGTCTGTTGCTTCATCAAAGCAAGCACCATTTTGAATACCCAAATGGCATTTTCTTTTTCTGAGTATGAGCTGAAAACCCATTTCCACCATTATTTTTTTTCTCTTTGGAAAAAAGTAGCATTTTAAATAGATGACCTGTAAATTGAGCATTAGTAAACAAATGTAAACAAAATAAATACAACCAACTTGCAAAAAGAAGATATTTTTCAAGATTCCTTTTGTACCACAGCAGCAAAACAAGTAAGCATTATAAGGAAACTTCTTATCTGCAGAATATTCACGCTCTCGAAGTGATGTTGGCTTGTAGATACGGCAAACACTGTTTGCCATAATATTTTTCAAATAGAAATGCTAACATCGAACAACTATTTCTTCCCTCCAAAATTGTGTTGTCATTTGTCTAACCAGGAAACTTTTTTTTTTAAAGTTAATGTTTCGTTACCTTTTTTCATCAGAAAAAGTACCAAAGCATAAGAGTACAAGTAACCTGTGGGCTTTAACCAGCGTATTTTTTGTGAAGTAGTGCCTTCAGTAATGCCTTCAGCTACTGCTAGTAGAATCACAGCTAAGACTGGGAATAAAAAGGTGGGACCAGGAAACCTGGGGGACAAATCTGACTTAGCCCAGGAGGAAGCCTAATGTTTTCTGCATGCCATCAGAAAACCACACCCATCTTCAGAGACATTTGTGTGCTTAATAGCTCTGCCTCACCATAAGTTCAGTCCTCAGCTTCCTAGGGCAGCTCTAAGTATTATCTAAGGGCTAGACCATTATTCACTGAAATCTAATAGAAGAATAGCAAAAAAAAAAAGTTGTCTGTTACCTAATTATTATCCACTGATCCCCATATCGCCACAAATATTCAGATCCACTTGAGAACCAGTAAAATGTACTCAGAAGCTAGCAAATGCAGTTACTTCTTAACACACCTTTATCTGGCTCCAAATGTCAAAGAGACAAATGTTTGAATTAACTGACAAATATTTTTACTTGTTCTGAAGTATTAACTTTTACACCTTTACTCATTCTCTTATTTTTTTGAAAGTTCTAGAAAAGACATTTTTATGATCAAAACTTTCAGACCTTAAGTAATATATTCTAGTCAGGAGCTGTCACAATGTTAGCCCAAGTATGACAATGTTACTCAGTGTTACTAGTGGTCTGAAGCACAATATACAACTGCTTTTTTATTAGGGAGTTCAGTTGTGCCCAAAATAACAAGGCAGTGGGGCGATTCAGATATTTTAATAATGCTGTACAACCAATGATATTTTATTCCTTTCCTATGGCTTCTTATTGGCCGTACTGGTGCTTTAGAGCTGATGGAAGTCTGGGAAAATGCTGTGTCAGACCTCACCAAGAAGTTTTGTCTGCTTGGTCATATGTTTATGCTTCTCTTTGCCTGTCTCAGCCCTCTACTTCTGTGAGCCAGTCTAGAAGCTTGGCTCCATCACCGTAAGAAGTTCCTACCAGAGATCCACTTTTGTTTCCTACACGCAGCACACATGCATCAATTCTGTTTCTGTGCAGTAACAAACTCCATGTCTCAGCAGCAGGGAACTGTTTCCAGCACCCTGGGGGACATTTTCCACAAATTGGCAAGAGCTGTGGGGAGTAAGAATGCTCAGATGCAGAGGCAGCCTAGTAATTTACCTTTACAGTCCTCAGCTATACATCGTTACAGCTTGACAAGTGGTGATGGTGAAAGTGCATAAATAGCAACAACTGAGCCACTTCTCCATTCCAGCAGCCAGGCAGTAAACTTTTGGTCCACCTTCCAAGCATAGCTTGCCACCATAAGAGCAATGTAAATAGGCAATTCTCTCCACAGCATTAACAATGGAAAGCAAGGTTAATGAATGGTATGAGGGTTATCTGTGAGGCTCCTGATTCCTCCCAAGAACCTTCTTCCCAGGTTTGGCTGGAGTCTGCATTCCTTGTGGAGGAGCTCCCGAAGCTGCTCTCCCTTTTGCTGGGGTCTGGATGGAGAGGCTGCAACACTGCACATGGCTTCTACTGCCACAACTCCTGGAGCTCCTGAGCAGGGTAAATTGTAAATAGGGGCTTTACTCATGAGTAAACCAAGCCAAAGAAATCATGCTTGTACAATTTTGCTCCTCTAGATTGGCATTTCTTAACAAGTTTTTAAGGTAATTCTTCACAATCTAGGCTTAGCAAGAGTCACAATAACAATATGTTTTATTTGACTACTGTACCACATAATAATGAAATTTATTACAGCTTTTGTGCCCTGTGAATATAATTTACAAGCCTCTATTTCGTTCTCAGTCCTATGATGCCCTGATAAATTTGACATGCCTGTTCTTGCTATAGTAATGGAATTTCCACTTTTAGTAGTGGAATGCACTTTAGAAAGTGTTTAATCATAGATTTTTGTGCTCTAGAGAACCTACAGAACTCAACTAATTGGGAACACTGATATGCGAAAATGCATCCTAAAGGAAATTATCTGTATAGGAGGAAAAAAGCTTTAAGTCTTTTCCTTCCAAATCTCATGCAGGACTCTGCATGAATCAAGAGGATTCCTCAGATTCCCATACTGACTTATTCTAGAAGATTTAATTTGTTCATCTCAAACATGTTTTTCTGTAATACAAAAGTGCTAACTTGAACCTTATTGTGCCCTTTTACAAATAGTCACCCTTTTGTTGCGTTAATCTTGTAAAGTAAATGGAAGGTTTAGTGTTCTAGCACAAGACAAAGCAAAGTCTGAATACCAAGTAACTGTGGCCATTCTCTGTATTTTAGTTTGTATTATAGTGGGCTACTGATAAAGTTTTCACTTCATTTAGTTTCCCATTTTGGTTTTGATCTCAAGGGTCAAGAAATGAAACAAGAATTCTATTTATAGATTTAGAGATCAGTAATATGTTGTAATTACATCTGAGAATAGGAGATAAGCTTATATCCTTAATAAGGCTGATTATTAAAAGGATACATATGCCTAATCCACTAATGATAATTCTAAAATACAAGCGTCTACTTCAAGGGAAGTGTGGGATACCTTCAGCTCCAGTTGCTTCCAGAAAGATCTAGACTAACACTTTGCTTACATAAATCACACCAGAGGCAAACTTTACCGAGTTTGTGATCAGAATCTTCTTCATTCTGCTTTTTAAACAAACAAAAAAAAAGGCATCGAAAGTGGAAAGCTAGAAATTAAGACAGAAATGTTTTTAATTGTAAAGAGTGAGTCGCATGTACTAAACTCTTTACAAGATAGATGGCATACGGAATGTTCACTTGTGCATATTGTTCCACACCCAACACAATTTGTAATGGCTTTTTATTTCTAAAAGCCTGTCCCCAAGTTCAGCCTTGGAGGAATAAACAATCCAAAGAAAGACTAGCTTCTTTCCAGTAAAAGAGAACTGCTCTAATACACCTAACTTGTTTGTTTAAATCAAATAGCCCCTGAAAGCATGTTCAAAGCAGTCAGCTATCATGACTGCAAACTCCCAGGAAAGAGACCAAAAGCTACGGTCACTAAACTCTCTCACTTCACCACCGAGGTTGCTCTGTGTCCTTTGGCTATTCATGTTATACTAGTTCCATCTCAGCCAGCTAGACTGCAAAACTCCCGAAGGCAGTGATGGGTTAACTGTTCTGTTGCCTTCCAACCTTGAGGGAAGTTTTTGGGTTTTTGTAAAGTGTATTCTAAGTACTAAGAGAATTAGTGTATTTTTGATTCTGAAGAGAAAATTTAGGGTGGATTCCAGCTATTCATTATAGTAATGTGTAAAACCAGAGAGCTGCAAGGAGAGTTGAGCCAGTAGCATTTGTTTCGGGAGGTGAATAGTTGTGCTTTTTCCAAGTGTGAGTATCAGTGGGGATGGCAGAACTGTGCTGGTGTTCCAAGTCTCCCAGTAAAACTCTGAAAAAGGCACTGCAAATTACATATTTACTTTTGCCAAGGCATTTCACAATGGACAAATGAAAGAAAGACTAGGAGTGCTGATCTTGATATGATTGGGTTTTCCTCCCACAGAAAAGTTCACCCTCCTCCCAAAAAAATTTCATTAGTGTGGCATAGAATTAGCAAGACACAGCTTCTCCCACTCCAAATCACATAAACTGCTATCAAAAGGAATACCCTTCAATAGCAAACATGCCTTTACTGCAGCCAGAGGTGCTCCAGTTATGAAGCATTTTCTTCTGCAGATGACTAAAGGATATTGTGTGACAGAAGTCAGACAAGCTAATATTTAGCCATTAGGGATTGGCCCTCAGTTTTCTCAAAAAACTCCACCAAAACAAAAACACAGTAAAAAATTATTTGATTCAGTAGCAAAAGCATGCTCTCATTTCCTTTGATTTATGGCTAACATTCTGAATTTTTGCCACTATTAGTTTTCTCTCCAGTTAAGGTGAGAGTGATCAAAAGCCTTTTCTGAGGGCTTCTATTCCTGGGTCCTTCTATGAAAGCTAATTTGTTAACGTGATAGCTCTACATTTCAAGAGCTCAAAAGAGTGCCCCAAGAAATTGAAGGATCCACCTAAACAAGCTGCACTGATTATACTTGTTCCTTCATTTTACCATTTCAAAAAAGCTTTTTTCAGCATGATGAGTTATAGAATAGAATGGTCAATTGATAGAAATCCACTTTATGTGAAATACTTAAGAGCTTGCATATAGTTATGTTTTCATATTTTAATGCCCTGTGAGTGAACGTGATAGAATATATCTCATAGAGTCATAGAATGGCCTAAGCTGGAAGGGACCTTAGAGATCATTTTAATCCAGCCTCCCTGCCGCCAGGGACGCCACCTCTCAACTAGATCAGGCAACACATGGGGACCGAACGGGAAATCAAAAGTCTTGAACCGTCTCATTTAAAGTTTTCATGCTGAAAACAATCTCATTTGGACAGCTTTTGATTAGCACGACAGCTCTTTCTGGAGAGTGCTTACAAGACCAACGAATCACAATTCAATTAAACTGTTCCCCATATAGCACGTAATTGAATTGTAATCTTTGCAGCTTCTTTTTCAGCATTCACACTTGTTTCTCAATTGATTTGGTAAGACTTGGCATATAAAATCCCATGAGACACACAAATCAGGAATATGTTAAAAACTTAATTGTAGATCTTGCTGCTTAAGACACAGGCGTTACCCATATCTGCCACTATGTCAGCTGGCTCTTTAACAGTGAAACAAAGAAGTAACAATTAGGCTGTATTTACATTTCTCTAGGGGCATTGTTTGCTCCCCTATAATTAAACGATCTGCCAGCTTTTCAGTTATGAAATCCTGTTTTGAGGGCAGCTAAAACTTAGCACACAAATCCACACAAGGGCTTTTCAAGCAGGAAAACCCAGGCTGCTTTGTGTGGATAATTAACTGAATAAAGCCAGGACATGGCTGCTCGATGCACCCAAGCACCCAGGAGGCTCACAGCACCTTGTGCCTTCTTAGTATCTTCTCCTGGGGCTTGTGCTTCTCCATGTTCAACTGGAATTTCTTTATTGTGGTTTTGCAAGGCACATACATGTGCTCACATGCGCACCCTGAGTTGTATATACGCTAGAGGAGTAGCCATAAAGAAAAGTCTCTGCAGCAGCTGCCCATTCCCCATCCAGAAGCAGCCTGCAGAGCTGAGCTGCTGCATCTTCCACAGGCTCTTCTCTGCCTGTACTTGGCCTTTTGTTTAAAAATCTGAGGATAATGAGAAAAATAACTGTGAGAAAACTAACTTCTCTAGAGCAAGTAATTTAAAGCAGTATGACAATTGCATTAAAATTCTAACTAAACAAAGTCACATCAGTTGGATTAATACCCTGGACACTTTTATGTATAATCTAAATGGAAAACTGGCATCTCAGGAGAAATCCTAGGGATTTCCATAGAAATGTTTGGTAAGAACAACAACAACACTTAATATTTTGGTTTTAACTGCATATCTCAGAAGTGCTGGAGGGGCAAATGCATCAGTGTGAGGTTTATGCTTGCTTTCTTTTGTTAGTTTTTGGATTTGTTCTGGAGCAAAGCTACTCATACTCAAAGTTACCAGTCCAACTGAGAGCACCAAATAGGTCTAAGAAATCAGGTTTAAAGATTTTTTTATATTGTAGATCTAATAGTTCAGCTGGGACATAGATTGCAAGGATACTGACGTTTGATTTTGTAGAATGAAGCTAAAGAAAACTGTGTATGAAGTTGGTGTATAAATAGGATATTTGTGTTAACTAGGTTTTTACTAGATGCTTTTCACATTTTCAACTTCAGATATGTGAATTACTTGCCCTAGCTCAAAAGTCCTTATAAAACCCTGTGCAAGTGGTAGGAGTACTTCAAAACAATGAAAAAGACATTCAACCTGTATCTGTGCAGCAGTGACTGAATAAAGAAAAAAAAACAGGAAGGATAAAATCAGGAGGACATCTTTGCACAGGGAGGGCACATCTGCCTCTCTGAGCAACAGGTTGCAGTGTCTCACCACCCTCACAGGGAACAA
>NW_009730523.1:0-2283 GCF_000703405.1 Apaloderma vittatum
CAAGAAAATCAAGCATTTCACCCTTCACTTACGTAACAAGCTACTAAGAAGGAATTTTGTCTTCTAACACTTACAATGGGATCCAAAACACAGGTACAGTAACATCCTTCCTGACATAATGTGCCTGCATCAACCCGCTGTTTACTGTACTACAGCGCAGCTCTTCTGATTTTCTCATAAAATTTTAAACAAGCACAGATGTCAAGATTGCTTTACAGAGGTGTCATAGTCACAAATTATTTAGAGACAGGATACCAGAAACTGCTGGCCAGAATTCAGGATAACACAGATGGTGAAGGGATTGCATCTGGCTCCGCACTTCAGATAAACACAAGCACGTTAGAGCCAGGCAAAAAAAAAGTCAATTCAGCATCTTCATTTTGGTCACCGTGACCATGAGCTGGGCTACGACTCCTCTGATCAGCGGGTGATGAATCTCTGCAAGAGCAGGTCACGTTTCTAGGCTTACCTCTGTCAAGCAAAGTACTTTTTTCCTTATGCAACAAGGCTACTTCTTGACCAAGGGCCTTCTTCTGCCTCTCCAGTTCATTACGTAGCACCAGGATCTTCAACTGTAAACACTCGCTCTCCTTTTTCTGTTGGAAGATGAACAGATTTAAAATAAAGAAATAAATATCTTTTCTGCACACAAGCAGTTCCATGAAAGAGGTGATAGGAAGGAAGGGAAAAATAGGACGAGTCTAGCACCTGCTAAACTGAAGGCTGAGTTCACAGATTAACACAGAAAATAAATTACCGAAGACTCCGCTCCTTTGGAAGGGAACTCAGCTGTGTCCCCCCACGCTCCCTCCTCCCTGGGTTGCTTCTGTGCTCAGTGGGGCAACCTGGCCCAGGGCAGAAATCAGGGAAGGAAGGAGAAGTGGGAGGACAAATACACAGAAACTACAGCAGAGGACGAGCAGCATGATAGAATGAGGAGTAACTGTTCCAAAGGCAAAGAGGGGAGAGATTTAGATTAATTATATTCACTGGTCTAGCGGGAGGTGTCCCTGCCCATGGCAGGGGAGTTGGGACTTGAGGATCTTTGAGGTCTCTTCCAACCCAAATCGTTCTGTGATTCTGTGAGCCTTCATTCTTGGCCAAGGATTGAGCAACAAGCAACGAGGAGTCTCACTAAATGGAGGCAGGGAGGTGGGCAAAGGTTGGAGATGTCTGAGCTGCGCTATGAGATGCAATTCTGAACTTGGGGTTGTTGAGAAAAAAGGATACAAAAGAAAAGGATGCACAGTGGGGAGCCGGTTACATCATTACACACAATTATATTCGAAGGATCCCTTCTTTTAGAAGTTCTGCAATCTCTTCTGTATCGATTCTCAATCTATTCCTGTGTTTAAAAAGAATGATTTTTTTTTAATCCACTGTCTTCACTAAGAAATTGGGCAAGCAAAGTAGAATTTTCTATTATAAGTGGGGTATTTTTTTGTTTGTTTTGTCTTAAGGAAGGAATATCTACCACGTTTAGTAGATAAACTTATTGAGAATAACTGACGACAGATTCAAAACATGAACAAGAAGTTACATCTCTTCAGCCCTGACAGAGTTCAAAGCCCGCAGGGACAGTCAGATACACTTGTGACCAAGTCTTGTGCAAGCACTACCAGATGCCGTCACTTTGCGTAACTCGGCCAGTTTTCACGTTTTCAGGCAGTTAATGGAGATGTTACCTCAACAGCAGCTGCCTGAACGAGTCAGCTCTTGCTGAACTCTTCCTTTCACTTCAGATCTGCTTCGATGACACCAGCCTTCTGGGGCAAGGCTGCAGCAGGAAACCTGACTCGACATTAAGGAGTGGAACCATGGTTCACACAATTATAGAGGGGAACGGAAGCCCAACAAGAGCTTCCACAGCTGAACAAAGGAAAAGAATGGAGGGAAAAGGATAACCATAACTGGAAAAAATCCCACAAGATGGTTCAAAGTTGTTTAACAGCCAAGATATCAGCCAAGGGCAAAGCAGCTCTGCATTGGAGTCACTCCCAGGAGATGTTATATCGCTCCTTAAGGCAGCTGATTCCATGGAATCATAGAATCCTAGAACAATTCAGGTTGGAAAAGCCCCTTGGGATCATCAAGTCCAACCATTGACCCTACACTACAAGGTCACCCCTAAATCACATCACCCAACACCACATCTAAGCGACACTTGAACACATCCAGGGATGGTGACTCAACCCCCTCCCCAGGCAGTCTGTTCCAGGGTCTGACCACTCTTTCTGTGAAGAATTTCTTCCTAATGTCCAGCCTAAACCTGCCCTGTTGCAA
>NW_009730523.1:2368-5433 GCF_000703405.1 Apaloderma vittatum
TGTAGAGCATGAGGAGATCCCCCCTCAGCCTCCTCTTGGTCAAACTGAACAGACCCAGCTCCCTCAGTCGCTCCTCACAAGGTCTGTTCTCCAGGCCCTTCCCCAGCTTTGTTGCCCTCCTCTGCCCTCGCTCCAACACCTCGAGATCTCTCCTGTACTGAGGTGCCCAAACTGAACACAACACTCAAGGTGTGCCCTCACCAGTGCTTTTTTGTCTGCGGTGCAACCCTGTAGTTGCAGTGGGTAAGGAAACTCCCATTTTTCCATTCTGTCAAACACTTACCCAGTCACACACTTCTGGAAGTTTCCCTGAGTACTCTTAATCCAGAATCTACCTCATTGCAGTGAAGTAACTTCACGCCTTGAGTTTGCCCTTTTCTATACCAGGCACCAGACGTGTGGGACAAGGGAGGTTTAGGTTGGATATGAGGAAGAATTTCTTTACTGAAAGGGTTCTCAGGTGCTGGAAATTGTTGCCCAGGGCAGGGGGGAGTTCCCATCCCTGGAGGGATTTAAGAGTCGGGCAGACCCAGCACTCAGGGATGTGGTTTAGCCAGTGTTGGGTTAAAAATTGGGCTCGATGATCTTAAAGGTCTTTTCTAATCTGGGCGATTCTGTGAGTATCAATATAATGAAATCAGCACGAGCCACTCTTGTCAACTCAGTGCTCTGAGCTCAGCCTTTCTGGGCAGAAAGCAGAACGCAGAGTCAGCACGTGGCTTTGGAGAGGGAAAAGAGGACAGGCAAAACAAACTGTCAGAAGCTGTTGCAAGATCTCATGTAATTCCTGCTTAAAATGAAATGTGTCACTTGAGTGACAGCTTTCGTACAAATCCTGAATACCCAAAGGGAGCAGGGTGCCAGAGGACAGAGCCAGTAGACTCACCTCACTAAATCCACCACAGGTTCCTGTCAAGCTTTATCTAAATCACCACAGGTTTGCTTTCTCCTGATAAACCTCTTCCATGCGCTGTACAATGTTTATGCTTTTATAGAATAAAAGCAATTATAGGAAATAAAGGTAAAAAATAGGAGAAGCAGCCTATCAACCCCAGCACCGCAAAAATCTAAAATGCATTACATCATGATGAGCTCCCATCTGAAATGACAGGTTTAAATAAAGATTTCAAGTTCAGGCGTTAAAGAAACAAGCAGATGGTCAAGACGTCAGCCAGATGCTTCAGCATCAAGCCTGCAGAACGCGGTTTTAAATCATCAAACTCACCAGCTCGTTGCTTGTAGATGTACATCTCAGCTTTTCCTCAATCTCCCTTCCTATTTTCTGAACGGTTACCTGAGTCTGTTTAATTGCACACTGGGCTCGGTGAAGCCTGTAAGGAGACAAGAAGTTGTGGTAAAGGTTCCTCACGACGAAGGGGTCGGCTGCCTCAAAACCAGCAGCGGCAACGTGGATTCGCATTGTCAGCTTCTGTTTGGAAATCAAACGCTCCGAGAGGAATCCTGACCCATGCAAGCCTAGGAATGAGGATCCAAAACAACCAGCAAGCAATTGGATCGAGTACCAAATCTTCTTTTCCTCTGTTAAATTCAAGATGTCAATAAGGCAAAGCTGTAGGTGAGGAAGCAGGTCATTGCACAGATCTTTCGTAACAATTAAGCTGTAACAGCATTAACACAAAGACAGATAAACACGACAGTTACCATGTGCATTGCCAACTCGAAAAAAGTGCAAGGATGCTTTAGGTAAGACACAGCTACCCGGGCCCATCTGCAATAAAAAATTGGGTTTTTAATTGAATCCCATTTGAAGCGCAAAAAAGACGATGATTATGTATTTCTGGCTTCAGGGTGAAGAGGGAAAACTGATTATTTGCTGTATTTATTGGGAAAAAATACCCAAACATGCATTAACGTGGACTTGAAATTAACATGTTTGTCATAAGAAAAAAATAAATTAGAAATTAGAGTTGGCCTGCAGACAGACTATGACTTTTAAGGCAGGCAAACCCAGGCTTACTTTTCCCATCCAAAGTTTCACTACTAACGGCTTAATTTTACTAAAGCAAAGCTATGAATTCGTTGTGCACCAAGGAGCAAAGCACTCGAGCACACACAAGAGGCGACTCGGCTCCTTCCTTTTACATCCTCTATGCTCTTCCCTGCTTATAAGCAACTGTTATTTAAAGCCTTTGGATAATGTTTCTTAATTCTCTGTAGGTAGCTAGAGCCAGATAAGCAGGTTACGTGCTTCAAGCAGGAGTAACCACAAAGTGTGTCCTCCTCACATCATCTCAGTACCCACCTCGACTCAGCCGCATGCACTCCCTGTGGTTAACGGGTGT
Organism: Apaloderma vittatum; assembly: GCF_000703405.1. Classification (NCBI taxonomy): domain Eukaryota; kingdom Metazoa; phylum Chordata; class Aves; order Trogoniformes; family Trogonidae; genus Apaloderma; species Apaloderma vittatum. Next base: position 4,672 of record NW_009730523.1, read on the forward strand.
GAGCACAGTGCCCGGCCCAGCAAAACCACCCACGGAGATTATACACGGACAACTGGGAACAAGCAGCGTGAGCAACACTCACAGAATTATTCAGGTTGGAGAAGACCTTGAAGATCACGGAGTCCAACCATTAACCCAGCCCTGCCACGTCACCACTGACCCGTGTCCCTGAGCACCACATCTGCCCGGCTTCGAAATCCCTCCAGGGATGGGGACTCCACCCCTGCCCTGGGCAACCTGTGCCAACGTCTCATCACTCTTTCGGTAAAGAAATTTTGTCCTAATGTTCAATCTAGATCAGCCCTGGTGCAACTTGAGGTTGTTTCCTCTTGTCCTAGCGCTTGTTACTTGGTAGAACAGACCAACACCCACCTTGCTATGACCTCCTGACAGGGAGGTGCAGAGAGCAATGAGGCCTCCCCTCAGCCTCCTCTTCTCCAGCTGAACAGCCCCAGGTCCCTCACCCGCTCCTCATCACACTTGTTCTTCAGTCATTACAAGATCATTACAGTTTAGGACTTTACGATGTTACAACACTAAGTCAGACACCGTTAGTTCCTTCACACGACTGCTTCCCCGCAGGGATGCTCTCTGCAGAACATTCTCATTTGCAATCACACCAAGCGGGACTATTCAATATATTCATCAACAGCCTGGCTGAGGGAACAGAGAGCTCTGTCAGCCAGTTTGCTGATGGCACAGAACTGGGAGGAGTGGCTGACACCCCAGCAGGCTGAGCTGCCGTTCAGAGAGACCTGGACA
>NW_009730523.1:5853-10591 GCF_000703405.1 Apaloderma vittatum
GAAGAGGAGCCTGAGGGGTGACCTCACACCTGGTTAGAAATATGGAAAGGGGGAGTGTCAGGAGGAAGGGGACAATCTGTGCTCAGTGGTGCCCAGCAATGGAACAAGGAATAATGGGTTTAAGTTAGACCATGGGCAGTTCCAGCTCAACCGGAGGAGAAACTCGTTGGCTGTGCGGGTGCCGGAGCCCTGGCCCAGGCTGCCCAGAGAGGGTGTGGAGTCTCCTGCTCTGGAGACTTTCCAACCCACCTGGACGCGTTCCTGTGGGGCTGCCCTGGGTGACCCTGCTCTGGCAGGGGGTGGCACCGGGGGATGTTTCAAGGTCCCTTCCAACCTCAAACATTCTGTGTCACTTCTTTGGTTTCTTCAGAGCTCCTCGGGCTGCTCACAGCACATACAGCCGAGAAGCTTTTGGGGAGCACCTGCACCCTGTTCTAAATCACACATCAAGCAGCTCAACTGCTGCTGCTAAAGGCTGCTGGGCCTGGAAAAAGAAGGCTGAGGCTGACAGCACTGGGTGCTGGGTCACCCAAGAGCTCATCTCACATGCCTAACGGAGGAGTGAGACCTCCTGGAAATATTTATTTCCTGCCAGGAATTACTTCTTAGAGCTCCCACCTCACCTAATGCATCTTGAGGCTGTTGGCTACCGAACATGCGGTTGCTCAGGTCAAAGCCAAGTTTTGCTGCTCATCTCCAACGTCGTTTAGGGCTCTGCTGTGATATCATGCATCAGGGTCTAAGTTTCCTACTTTGTTTCCAGCCTGCCTCTTTCCCCAAGTCTGGAACATCTATTTTCTTTCCAGACATAAAAAAACTTTACCCAAAGCTGAAACTTATAGGTAAGGAGTAATAACTGCATGACGTTTGTCTTATCCCTTCATCCAATTTTATATTGCAAGAATATTCCTGATTTCATCTGTTGGGTGATTAAGAAAGAAGGTTTATGGGTTTTCACATCCTGCACACCATTTAAGTGGCAAAACCCGACGGCTAAGAAGTGCTTCACTCATTGAAAGTGTATTTATGCAACTCATAAATTGCTAGAAGGGTCACTTGCCGTGAGAGTTCCTCACAGCGATTTCATCAGTACTCAGCGAATGACCTACAAATTCTGCAATAACTTCCAATTCTTCTGCCCAAGTCTAAGGGACAAACATCTGTTCAGACTGACTTCTCAAAGGACTACGCACCTCAGAGTACAGTCCTGACCTATAAAGACTGATACGTAACATAATTCAGCAATCAAATCTGGATTTAATAAGAAATAGTTTAGGGGTTTTTTTTGCAAGTCGAACATCATCCAATCACTTCTTGCAATATAAAAAGATCCTACAGTTAAACTTGGCTGCCCTGATGCCAAACGGTGCCATTTCCATTTCAAGACAGAAAACGTCCTGATACTGCTTGACTCAGTCCCAAAAAACTTTAAAATAGTAAGATCATGACCACATCTCAAGTTAAGCCTTCCAAAATTTCAGAGACTTTGAGTCACAAAAGCAGTGACTATGAAGAGCAATCTCCCTTCCCCGGCCAAGAAACCTCCCGTTGCGCCCACGTGGAAATCTTTGGTCATCCAACGAGGGGAATCCAAACGAAGCCCTGAGAACATCAGCGTGGAAATTCTGTCCATCGTTGCTGCGTGCACAGAACAGACGGTGACGACTGCACCGGTGAATGGAGATGAGCAAGCTGAAGCCATAAATCTGGATTAAAGGTTGATACATAACGGAGAGAAACTTCAACACTAATCGTTTCCAGTTTTAGTCTGAGCGCAAGTTCGGCGCCACAGCCTAAAATCAGCACCACTTGTGCTTTAAGCTCGGTTTAATAATTGACAATGATGAGTCAACCGATGCCATAATTGACGCAGAATTCCTCCTAGGTCGTTCAAGAGTTTCTTGCTGGTTTTTTTTTATATCAGTCAATGTAGAATTCCTCCTAGGTCACCGAGGGCTTTTTTTTTTGTCTTGGGTTTTTTTTGATATTAAAGTTAGCACGGCCATAGCACTTTAAGAGCTAATTCAGGGCTTCAAGAGGCCACTGGCCTGCTACCAAATTTCCTCCAGCAGCCAGGAAAGCCAAGCCGGTTCGAGCAGAACCTCGAGCCTTTTTAAAGGGAGAACGTGGCCAAGGAGTGTCGTCATCCCGTGTCTGCACAGCTCGCTGCCATCGTCAGCCAGCGCCAGAGTCCTACGGACGTTACAACGACAGATTTACTGCTCTTTGCTCGGGGCCCCGAGAGCTGCCATGCAATCCTCCCCACGCCAGGCGAGTCACGCGCTGCCGCCCGGGAAAGAACTGGGAAGCAAAACAGGCGTTAAAATTCCTTACGTGGGAAAGCCACTCTGATATCGCTTGGAGGTGGGGACACACGGAGCGTTTTTTCTATTCCCATTCTCACGTTAGCCACTTCGAAATGAGAGACACTTACGAGAAAACAAAACACTCTCCTCCTTCCTTTGGAAGTTTCAAAAGACGGTGGGACAGATACAAAAACATTCACCATGTGCCGTAAGCCAGGAGAAAGAAAAGCTGCATCCCTGATCACAGAATCATAGAATCATGAAGGCTGGAAAAGACCTTTAAGATCATCAAGTCCAACCTGCAGCCCTGCACCACCCGAACACTAAACCATCTCCCAAAGTGCCACATCCAACCGTTTTTTAAACACGGGATCAATCTAGGAAGAACCAGCAGGGAAAATAATTTAGCATCTCTTCACTTGCTGGTTCCTAAATTGCTGAAATTTTATTTATTTTATATTTATGGTGCTCAAGGATCCTAAGGTTAGATAATGGTTGGACTGGATGATCTTGAAGGTCTTTTCCAGCCATTATGATACCATGACATACAGGCTGAGATATTTCTTCAAGGCTTTTCAAATCAGACATAAAACCGTTTCCTTCCATCCTCCTCTCCCACAAAAAAATCCAACAAACACTTTCTGTCTTGGCTACAAGTTCTAGCATACAATGTTCCGCCGATCAATTCGACTTGGGCAGTGAGTTGATAAGGGAGAAATAAAAAAGTTGCCAAGGTTTGGATTCTTTATAATTTCTTTGCCTTTGGATTCTTCAGAATTTCTTGTTCTCAAGCTGAAGCAGCTCCCCTGATTTCCCTGCACAACTCCACGACCCAGCATAACTTGGCTTTACGACTCGGGAACGTGTCGTCTCAACACACGGGCTCTCCTTCAGCTCCCAGGAGGCTGCAGGACCTTGCAATTGAGGTATCCCTCTGGGTCATCAGTCAGTTTAGGGATTTACTAGTTTATAGAGCAAGTTCAGTCCTAGCTGCAACCTTAAAAAAACCTGAAAGCTGGAGGGTAGTGGCAGTTGTGCCCTAAGATAAGCTTATATTTACGTTAATGAAAGAGTCTCAGCTTTATTAGACGTTCAATACATGATTTTGTAGTCCCATCATGCTCCAACTATCTATTTTTCTATCGGCTGCATCTGGATTTTTCATGTCCAGTATGTTAAGCCATGAATACACTGATTAATTGCAGCAGTCCTGTACTACAGCTACTTCTCACAAGAGAAATAAATGCCTATGGTCTTCTTTGCCAGAACAACCTTAGTTTACAATGAGACTAAATTTAAACCGAGAATTACTACCAGGGATTTAGAAAATAGAACAGAATGCTTCTGGCAGTAAGTGAGATGTAGGATCCTGGAAGTAAAATACCCAAACCTATCATTAAAGGAAAAAATAATAATAATCCAAGACTTTCCAATTAAATACTAAAAACGGAATGCACATACTTTACATCAGTCCAGAAACTGGACGAAGGAGAGTGCCAGCCAGTTATAATATATTTTTAACACAGCCCCTTAAACCACCATTTGCTACATCTGCTTTCCCACAAGAAAAATTTTTCTAATTTATAATCATATACTCCCTTTCCCAATTTCCTCAGAAACCTATCCCTACAATCTGTCAGAAGCAGATGTAGGGCAAGAGAAGACAGTAGGGAGTAAGAAGAGAATAAAACGCAAGTCTGACTCGTTCATTTATGGCAATAAACCTCTAAAATAGCCAGTGCTCCAAGAAACTCAAAGAAGACGGTGCTGGCGAAGCACAGATACCTTCCACCATTCTTTAAAGCAGTTTTAATTTGGGTCTGACAAGTGTAAGACTCGTATTAAGCTTTTGAGCAATCCACTCCACGTGGACATCGCAACGGTAGATGCTTTGAGCTGTTGGCAAATGGAGAAGAAAAGGAAAAACCACATCTCTCAGACTGGCAGCAAGGGAGGTTCTGACCTCCAACGCGAGGCAGAACATTTAAAGGAGCTACAGAGAGCACCTGACATATAAAACCAACAAATGCACTTGTGGCACATATAAAAGGACTTTTTTTTGTTGTGCTGCTTCAAACTTATCAGTTTGTGTTAACAGAAACCTTGCTGCTAGGGCACGGGCCACAGTCACATGCACTGGATACAGCAGAAAGGTAATTACACGTTTACTCCCTTTGGAAATTGGATTTGCATGTAAAGATGACTCCCACCAGAAGGACAGTGACACAAGTAGAATCCAACAGCCTTTTGGTGACGTGTAACTTGCCAGAAAATCTTAATATAAGTTTCAATGTGGGATAGCAAGTAATCCTGAGACTGGACTTCCCTGTGCAACTGAAAAGGAAATGCACAAACTCAGCTCTGGGTGACAGGCTCCAACCAAAAAGGGAAACAGCTGCTCGAGTCATAGAATCACAGAATGTTGGGGTTGG
>NW_009730524.1:0-6678 GCF_000703405.1 Apaloderma vittatum
GCTCCAGCACCTCCATGTCCTTCTTGTACTGGAGTTGGATGCTACAGCTGTCCCTCTTCTCCTTGTGTTCCTCTAGGTCTATAAAGACACCTTCTCTAGGACTATAGACACCTTCTTCTCTAGGTGTCGATAAAGACACCTTCATTCTTCTTGATTGGCTTGAACCTAGGGAAGCTGGGTGACTGCAGATCTTTCTCCTATAAAAGGCTCTGTCCAGGGAGCCTTTGTTGTAGTTGCTGCCTGGGTACTTTGGTGGCTCCATTTTCAAGCCTTTTGTCTGCACTGAATCCTGTTATTCTTTTATTCACACACTCTTGCTCCTAAAAGGTGTCCTGGTTTGGTTTTGGCAGTGCATCTTGTGGGCACTAGGACTTTTTTTTTGCATTTTCTGCAGTGTTTTAACTCCTGTGGAGCAGTGGCTGGGAGCACTTGGCCGGTTGGAGTGGGGTGACACGGGCTCCACGTGCCTTATGGATGATCTTGGAAGTGATGCGTGGTGCCAGACCTATAGGTCAAGAGTAATTGGACTCCATGGATTACGATATAGGGTTGGGAAGACAGAAAGAGGAAAGACCAGTTGAATTTTACTGTGCGAACAGGAGTTATTTTGTAATCTTCCTGCTGCAGCTAGGAACTGAATCTGGAGAAAGCCTACTAATTCAGATTTTGCAAGCATGGGAAGAACAGGTTTCTGAATGCCTTCCAGCCATTTATCCTGAGCAAATAATTTCATTTATCCTGGGTTGTATCCAGGTCCTCTTCTCTCCAAAGACGCCTCTGTGATATTTTACAGGAGAATCTGAGCAGCATCTCCTGCTTCATGCCAAGATGTCCTTGAAGGTCTCCTCCGCACGCAGGAACCTTGACTTGCCTGGTTGCTTGGCCAATTTTTTTACCGCATTTTTCTCTTCCAGACACCGTAATTACGTTTGCAACTGGTCAGCCTGTAGTCATGCCAGCTGAACCCTGGTCCCCTGTAGTCAAAGAAAAAAGACGGTTGTGTACTTCGAGTAGGCACAGAGGACAATTCTTTCTGACTAAGCTCTGTTCAGGAAGCCGTTGGGACGCTTTCATGGTAGAACAAATTTTTGTCAAAGAACAACGAACCTGTAATCTACCTTACCTAGCCAAATGAGTAATTGGGTTAAATAGTCCAGAAGTTCTTCCTCCTGTTTTAGCTGGAATACGGGATTTTTTCTGCCCCAGCCCTCTGTTGAACAGGTGCTTTTTATCATCTGGAAATAGCTGCATTTCAGCACGAGGATCAAGTGGATTTCACGGAGAGGCTGAGAATTGCTTTCAAGCTTGGCTCATGTGACGTGGAAAGCCGGCTCTACATGTAATAAGCACTAATATTATTAAGGCACATTTCAGGGTGGGCACTCTGGCAGGATAAAATACCATTTTATCACAAATGCAAAGGAGAAGGGAGGGGTTTTTTTCATTTTTGGGGGGATTTTTAAGTCTTTTGTTATTGTTCCAAACCATGGTGCACTTGGCGTAACCCACAGTAATAAAAAATAGATTATATCATGGATGGAGCAGGCCAGTAAGCTCATAACTGCTCTTTGCTGATAACAGAGAACAAACACCCTTTGCATCTCAGTGCGTCGGAGAAACAGGCTGCATTCCCTCCCTCACTCCAGATCATGTCAAAGCAGGAATCTTGGCCATGCATGTGGAAACGGGATCACAAGAGGTTTTTTTGTTTGGTTTTGGTTTTAGTTGATTTATTACTCCACCTGCAAAATACTCCCAAACTGACTTTTTTTTTTTCCCCTGGCATTGTACTGATACAGTGAAATAAGACCACCATTCCCAAAAAAACCCGGGAGGTGCGGCATGCTTGCCCTCTCTCTTTATCCTTCCTCTTTTTTGTGAGAAAAGACGGGGGAAAGTAAAAACCTGTTCACGATAAGGACAGTTTCTTATAGTATGAGTGTTCTCCATGGTGCCAGGAAAAAGGACCTTAAATGACAAGACATTTAATTCCACCATTTAGCCTTTATTATTTTCCTTCTTTCACATCGTTTCTCCCATGGCAGGATCTCGTGAAGCCTCGAGGGCTGTGTTGGGTAAATGCTTGTGGAGTGGAGTGCGATGCTCCCGGTGTAACGCGGGCTCATGGCACGTCCGTCTTGACATCATGGGATGACAGCAACAAATCCTTCATCTCCTATGCATCACACCAGCAGGTTCAAAGGATTTAATTAACTGGGAAGGTAGTAAATTTTTATGGAAATTGATTCTGAAAACATTTTTGAGGTACTTTCGTCTGGTGCTGCAGTTTCCCAAACACACCTTTCCCACGTTTTGTAATCACAGTCTTTGAAAGATCCCCGGAGACTGCAGAAACTGGGCACCCGTACAAAACAAATGGAAGCAGGGAATTCTCTCCTCCTCTCTCAGCTGCCGTGACTTTCTTTCTTCCCAGCTGTGTTACTTTCTAGAAAGTTAAAATGCTTCTCGAAGCTGTTGTCAGTTGTACTCTACTTTGTGCAACAACAGCAAAAAAGTACTATAAAAGGCTGCTTGTATTGTAGTATAATGCAGTAGCACATTTTCAAATGGAAGTAACTTAGTGGCCCAAAGGTTGGTTTATTGAACACAACCAGACAAGAAAAAAGTTTCTTTGCCAGTAAACCTCAGCGTACTCTTGTGCTTTCTTTTATTTTGACCACATTAGGTTTTCGTGGCACAAGTAATAGACTTAAAACTAATTTGCTCTGAAGATATTTTATGCTGTTGCTATGATGTCTGCGGTGACGAAATTACCACGCAAACATTCTCCATGCAGAATGGAGGCGTCTATGCACGGAGGCTTGCTGGGGACATCCGTTATAAATAAGGGGCTAAATACACAGAAACACTTGAGGAAAGGAGGACCAGGGAGCAAACTCCCCTCTGTTCTACACATGGGAAACATTGGACCCCAGGAGAGAGCTCAGGGTGTTGGGGGAGTCCTGGAGCTACTGGGGCATCCTCCCAGGTGTGGCTGGAGTTTGGCCCTTCTGAGATAAATAAGCATTTCTCTTCTTTTTGGAAGGCCAAAGCAAGGCAGGATAGTAAGCGGGATTTTTTTTTTTTTAATGAAAACAGGGCAAAGCAGGGCGTATCTCAGGTTTACTAGTCCAGCGGAGAGACTACTCACTTGAGATACTGAAAAGCACTGAGTTGCAATCTGTTTGTCAAGCTATACACAACTGCTGGCTGAGGACAGAGGATCAGAACTCAAACCTAGTGCTCCCTCATCCCACTTCAAATGTTCTTGTGGCTGAGTCAAAAAGGATGTCCCTTTCCTGGTTGGGTTGGGATGTGCTTTGGGAGCTCGGAGGCGTGTTCTGCAGCAGCTTGGCTGGGTCTTTGGGAGTTTCCACAATGGTGTCCTACAGTTGTTTCCGTACTTGAACTTATTCCCCAGATGTTTTATTTAAGAGTATGTAGACGCATCTGGTGTGGCTCGTGTTTCACAGGGCCTAGGTAAGAGGACACCATCAATTTGCCAGGACATGGGACCGTGGAGCTAAGGGTCTTGAATGCAGAGCCCAGATCTACTCCATCCTCACTAGCAGGTACACGCAGGGGAAGTGTCCCTTTAGGTGGCAGAGAGGGGGACATGGGTACATCTTGAAGGCCCTCTCTTCATCTTTCCCTGTGTTCCTTAAGCCCAGCAGGTTTATTTTCCCACAAAGACTGTATTCTTTTTCTTTAAAACTAATGTTTTTCTCCAGTTTAAATCCCTCCCAGGCTACAAATGCTGATTTTTCTCCACTTGCAACACTACACTTGGCATCAAAACAGAATGAAAAGTGAGTCTTCCCAAATTCTGGGGGAAGGAAGGTCTTTCTCGCAGTTCAGATAACAGCTGTCTCCATCACTGTGTACGACAGCAGAGCTGCAGAACTGTGCTTGCAAGTGAAATCCCAAAGCAGGCAAGGTTGTTTTCATTTCCCAGAACAAACACAGTTTGGGCTTAGACAAAACAACCTGAGGAAGATATCAGCTGGGCAGTTTAGACTCACCAGGCTTCTTGGAAGGATGGCAGCTATTGGAACAGATCCGAGGCCAGTTTAAATTACATATCAAATATTCAGATAGCTATAATGAAAAAGCAGTTGCTAGCACTGAATTTTCTTCCTCTTTTTTTTTTTTTTTTGGAGCTCAAGGGAGCAGTGGTGTCGAGATAAAGCTCACTGAAATTACGCTTGCCCCTCAGGGCCCAGCTCTGCCCTCCAGTAGGCAAAAGAATGATTAACATATTCTATTATTTCTATTTTCCTACTTTGCATTGATCTCCCCAGTCTGCATCAGGGAGAGAGCATTAGAAAAGGAGACATGTCCCTGCTGAAAATGCCTTTTAAAGTCTCCACTTCGGCATTTTTATGTTGGATTTCCACCCAAAAGGCAGGGAGTGCAGCAAACAGCTGATACTTGTGTTGTCTCCCCCCAGGTTGAAAACCACTGTATTTAGTAAGTGGAGCGATGCAACTGTCTGAGCACATCTGTAGCAGAAGCTCTAGGAAAGTGTAAGAAAGGACACAGCCATAGAGGCATTTTTGCAGCGCTGCCCCTGGGACTTCTTGAGCTAGAGATAATCCCTTCAGTTTGGATGGACTTTGCTGCCTTAAAAGTGTCTACTCCGGCTTTCAACCTCTTGCACTGAGACCAATATCATTATGTCTATAGTGTTTTCCCAATTTCATGAGGCAATGGATGAGAAAAGGACTTTTTTTTTTTTTTTGAAGCTTCTACCTGGTAATTTAATTTGTTGCCCTCCTGTATTTGGGTTGCCAGAGTGAGGATGCAAAATAGGCAGCTTGGGCATCAAAATGGGATCTGCAACAGTGTCTTTAATACTGCACAACACCATGCAGTTGCATCTGAGTTTTTGCAGGTGCACCTTCTAATTATGTGTAGATACTAACCATGAACACTTACTCCTGGGCATAGATACAACAGCATTCTTTTAAGGCAGCTTCCTTGTTTCCCTTAGGCTGCCTGCAGCTCCCCACATTTACCCAGATATTTGCAATGTTCCTCTAAAGCTGATGTCCATGTTGGAGGCACGTCTTTCCGTGCCAAGCTTTGCCATCTTGGTTTTTGAGTGTCCAAATGGCATTAAAAGTCTGAAGCAGGATGAAAGGGCTACAGGAGAGCTGGAGAAGGGCTTTTTACAAGGGCCTGTAGTGACAGGACAAGGGGCAATGGCCTGAAACTGCAAGAGAGAAGATTTAGATTAGATATAAGGAAGAAATTCTTCACTGTGAGAGTGGTGAAGCACTGGCACAGGCTGCCCAAGGAGGCTGTATATGCCCCATCCCTGGAAGTGTTCAAGGCCAAGTTGGATGGGGCTTGGAGCAACCTGGTCTGGTGGGAAAGAGGTGTCCCTGCCCATGGCAGGGAGGTTGGAATGAGATGGTCTTCAGGGTCCCTTCCACCCTGAACCATTCTGTGATTCTATATCCCAAGACGCACAGCAGCCATGGAAAATTAAGACTGGAGTAAGAAGTATGATCATAGGGATCACGGTGGGACCTTAAACCCACCATAAGCAGGTTTTAAGTAACCCACTTCAGAAGATCCGAAGCTGTTGATCCCAGTGGTGAGGCTTGGCAAAAGCCATAAGAGGCTAAGAGGCAGAGACTGCGTTCAGTTCAGCTGTTTTGTGTGAAGTTTAATGGGAATTAAACATTACATGTACCAACAGGAACCTTCTCAAAGGTGTATTTGATGCTTGTTGACTCACGCTGCTTTGGATAAGCATGGACAGTCAAGGGTTTGAGATACTCTGTTGATGTATTTTGCTATTTCTTCCTTGGGAGACAAATACTTGAGCTGAAAAATTAATTCTGTAGATTTAAAGGGTCAGGATGGATACTAGTTAGCTGTGTGGTACACGTGGAATACCAGCACTGTGCCTTGATTTGCAGCATGCTTCGTACAGCGCATCTAACTATTGCCTTTAAGTGCCAAAATAAAGGCTGTTAAAGACTTGATGAGAAAGTATAAAAAAGAGGAAGAGGAACATGTGAAGGATGAGGGGGCAGAAGGTCCCTCAATGCTGAGGCTGTGCCATCCTTATCACAAGGAGTGGTGAGAAGTTAGGCAGTTTTCCAAGTTTATTCCTGCTTTAAGAGAGGTCTGAGCCTACAATAACGGCCAAACCAGTGGGAAATGTAAATTCCAGTGGATTGTTTGGTGTGGGTTTTTTTTTTCCTTTGATGTGCTTTTTTAACACCCCAAAAAACTTTTTTAAAAAGACTTGTGTTTTTCTCATAGGCCTTTTTTATTTTTGGAAACATTGATACCAAACCAGAAAGATATTTGGTTTCTCAAAAACATAGGAAGAAAAAACTTGTCTTTTCTGTAACATTCCACATAACAACAAAAAGTGGTCAAGAATCCCAGAATTTCCTATGAGCAGACTTTTAAAAAATGAAGCCATTACAACTATAAAACCAAATGGATATGGAGACTTTTTGTCTTTGAACTCAAAAAACGTTGGGCTAGCCTGACTTTCACTTCAGCTGACCTGAATAATCTGGAATTTCGGTCTCCTAGAACTGATTCTAACACACAGGAGCTCTTGAAAGCCCTGACCGTGCTGCGCAACCCTCAGCTCTGCAGAAGGAAAAGTGGTGTTTCTAGAAGAAAACTAATAACATTGCAAGGAGCGTG
>NW_009730524.1:6688-24442 GCF_000703405.1 Apaloderma vittatum
GTTCAGCAGATCTCAATGCAATTATATTTTCAAGTCATTCACTTATATTTTCAATTTAAGTAAGTCTATACACCAGTTAAATGCAGGGAAAACACCTAACTTTGGGACCTGCTTGGCCCTAAAGAACTCAGTTACCAATTCACTGCTTAGCTACTGCATTTAATGGTTCTGGATTTTCATGGGATGAGGGTGAAATCCAAAAAAGATGGTACTTATGACTTTTGCTGCACAAGTAGTTGGTTTTGTGTTGGATTTGAAGTTGGTTCTTCAGCACCGTGTTTCTTTCGTAACTGTTGCTATTTGCAGTGATGATTTTCTAAAGCCTGATTTCTTGTGTTTGTGAGAAACTCAGCTTTCATTAAATAAAGCTCCTGGCAATCTTGACTGTAAGAAAAAAAAATAACTAAAACTCTTGAAAAACGTGACTAGAGAGTAACCTGACAGTGTGGGTGGATCCTCTACCTCAGGAAGGAAGCGACATCCCCACATTTGCAGAGATGTTGTACATTACTGGAAGGGGTAGCTGGACCCATTGTTAAGATGTTGAGGATGGCTGTGTGCGAACAATTGATTTTTTTTCTTGATCATGTTGAGGTGAAACAGCTCCCAGAGGAGAGGTAGCTCCCCAGGTCACCTCCAAAGAGGGCTCTTCTCTAGCCTGGCAAAACTATCCATAGGGATTGAGGGAGGTATGGCTCAGCTGTCAGTCAGAGTGTTGTACAGAACCACAGAATCATTCAGGTTGGAAAAGACCCTTGGGAATCACTGAGTCCAACCAATAACCCTGAATTGGTTGATCCAGCCAGAGAGCTGTCTGTCTTCCCTTGGGGCAGAGGGAAAAAGGCAAATCTACTTTGTTCACATTGTCACGTCTCTCCACCACATCAAATATTGGGTTGTGAGAGTCTACATAGCCCATGGAGAGCAAAGCTATTGTCTTGGTAATGTACTTTCTAGTGTCTGTCTGGCAGCTGATAGGCAGAAGACATTCAACACGTTGAAACACTGACATCTGAGAGCCCAAACTGCCTTTTTATTTGGTTTGGGGGGTTTTTTTGCCTCCATTGGTAGCTGTAGAGATGTAGCGGAGATGTAGGAAGAGCAAAGTTCTTGGCAGTCTCCTCACCTCCCTGGTCCTCGTAGGCCCCAGGTGCTCTTCCTATAGCAAGATCAAGACTCGTGCGTTGTTTCACAGCAGCAGACGTGCTTTGGGGAAAACTCATTTCGTGTGAAGACTGGTGACTCCTTAGGAATGGAGAGGGGCTTGGAGCAATGCCTTACCTAATCCTTTTACCTGCAAGTATCAGTATCGTTAATTCACAAAATACACAGGAAATATATTATTACTCACAGCTAGAGAATGATGGATTGTGGAACCCTGCCAAACATAGGTGTGTGCAGCCTGGCAATCTCCGTGGTGCAAAAAGGAATGTGGAAAATTTTCCAGGGAACATTTGGGAAGCAATCAGGCAGAGACTGTAGACACCTGAGATCCTGTTGCATCTGTTCAGAGTGAGTCATTCCAACCTCATGGACTCGCAGAATTATTTCACTGAATTCCTTCTTCAGCTGAACTCACCCCCTACAGTGAAGGCTTTTATCCTGGATAAACAGGAAGCGAATCTCTGTATTATATCTGAATTTTCAAATTGAAAGAAGAAAAGTACTGACTTTCTCATCTACTTTGGCATGTCTGGTCTAAAATATATCTGGACATCTTATTCAATATAATACAAAAAAAAATTTTAAAACCTACTGTACTTTAGCATTATTAATTTGCTATTGTTTGCCTTTAGACCCTTTCAGAACTGGAAATTTATTGCACTTGATGCTGTGCAAACACATGGGGAAGCATAATTTTTCTCTTTGAAGAACTGATATAGGGATCCAGATTTGGCACAAACAGTGTCCCAGAGGCCACTAAAAGGGCCTGATGATACTTAGGGAAATGCCTATGTACAGTGAATGGACAGACACATCCATCACATACCCACTGATTCGGTCAAATGACCATTTGCGCTGCTGGAAATGTGACCCTCTGGCTTCATGTGGGCCATCATGTCATCCTGCACGACACCTGCCAAATGCACTCATACCCATTCTGGCTGATTTAGAGGCTGAAGCTTGAAGAAGCATTTCTAAGGAAAAACAAACAAACAAACAAAAGCAACAAAAAACTTTTAGACCTTGAAGTGATTAAAAACAACAAAAAATTGCTCTATTTCTTTTGGCGTGAAACTGGTACTGTGTTGGGGATGAGGAGGATTAGCAGCCCAGCAGTGATTCTCCATTTCTTCTGTTCTTTGATCCCAGCCTTAATGCATTTCTGGGGGTTATGCTTTGGGCAAATGTAAGGGTTTGGCCCCAGTACAAGGGTGACTCAATGGAGGGAGCCTTCCAGAGCAGCCTCCAAACTGTGTGCTGCTCAGCCTCCTGTTTGGATGTCGTCCACTAGAGAAGTAAGAGCCACCCATGAAGATCTGATCTAATTTTAACCTTTCCAGGAGCATTCAGAAGATTTGATGGAGATCCTCAGTTGGGGGTTGAAGTAGACGGATAGAATATACACAAGCTCTGCGGCCAGATAAATAGGATCCTAGCAGGGAAGGCCCATCATGACATAAACACATGTGCTCCTTCGCGGTTAGATATTCGCTGGGGCTGTTTATGTCTGTCTGACCATTTATGCAATGTTTAAAGTGCCCTGAGAAAGCAAAGGCAGTGAAGTGTGGTAAAGTAGAGATGCCTGGTTAAATCTGGCTCAAAATTACCTGCAGCAGTCCCAGAAGGCTGAGGAGCAGTTGCTGAGCATCCGTGAGAAAGAGGCTTTTGGGAGGACCACCTTTTGGGAGCACCACATGATGAAGGCTGGATGGAGAAAGCTTTTCTGCTGTTGCTCCAGCGCAGTGAGTTTCTGCAGGTTTCCCATAACTAGAAGGTTGTGTTTCTGTTTATGTACGTACCTCATATGTATGCTTTAAATCCATAACTCATCACACCTGAAATTTTTGGCAGGAAAGAATGTCTTAAGTGTTTCTAGATAGTCAAAACTTAGTTCTTCAGGGTTGAGCTGTCTTTATTATTATTATTGCACGTAGAAACTGGATGCTCAGAGTCCTGCTGGGCCAAATCCTCCATACATACACCAAAAAAGCGCCTTTATCCCAAATCAACTGCAGTGTGAGTACAAGAAAAATAAAACAAGAAGACTGAGAGTGCCAAAAACTGAAGATACACCTCTAGGCACAGCAAGAGCAAGCAATCCACATCTGCCAACTGCTGAATTCCCCTTAGCAAAGGCTTCTGCTCAGCAGCTGTATCTGGAACCTCTTTATCAATTCAAATTATTCCTCCTCCTTCCTCTTGTGCAAAAATTATGACTTTTATCTCTGCATCCCTCTTAAATTTTTGCTGATTTTTTTTCTGCTGCTGTTTCAATGTTCAGTTATTTTGATTGTTCCCCCTTATGCCCCCAGCCCATATTATATTCTCTTTTTTTCCAAGCCTTTCTGAGTACCCAGATTCCAACTGCTTAAACTACAGACATGGCCAGATGAAAAGGCAGCTCTTTTTAGGGTGTACCAGTTGCAGAAGTGGGTGCTCCACCCAAGGGTATTGGCTTCACCGGAGTTTGAGCTACTGAAGGGTTACGGCTCTTGATAGTTCGTCCCAACCAAATAGGTTGCTGACCTGAAAGAAGCAGCTAAGTGTGGGAAACCTGTATCTGCACAGGAAGGAACAGATGGATATTAAACAACTAGACCCCCCCAAACACATGTAACTGATAATATTCCAAATTAATGTTCCAGGTAGAAAGCCCACAAGCAAACAGAGTACTTTTTTATTTATTTTAAGCTCAGGAGAGTGGTCTCCATGCACGAGCTGCTGGCCAGGCTCCAGGACCAGATGTATTGGGTTTCTGCCTGAGTATTTGCACGTGGGGTTTAGATTTGGGAGGAAAAGCTCTTCCTCCTGTGACACAGCCCATGCTGGATTTTCAGCTGCCTGAGTACTGCATATTGGAATGGATTTTTAGAAGTGTAGATCCCATTTAGACTGCTGAGGAAAAGCAACTTCAGTTTTCATCCTTGCAGCCAGTTTTTATGCAGCCTTCTGTATTTTGGTATTCCCTTCAAGATCCTGGGCCTTACTTATGTGTCTAAATAACTTCCTTCTTTTGGTCTGAATTTGATATTACTGGTCACTTTTCCATGTGCTTGGGCATGAATCAATGACTCTTCTACCCCCGTATCTAACTCTTTTTTCAGTCATTTGTCACCCCAAACAACTGCTTTATGTCTCCACGTATTGTGTGCTCACCCTGTTGGAGTGACCTTCTCAGCTCTTTGACTGTGCTTGACTTGTTTCCATCACATGGGAGACTGGGGCAAGGACATACTTGAGTCAGCATAAATACATTTAGGAAGCCGATAAAGCTTTATTTTGAAACCCTCTCACTCCCTCGTTGCATTCCCTGTTATTGTTGAGGCTTTTCATGCATGTCGACTGCATCCAACTCCTGCCCTTGTCCCCAGCCACCCTCTCGTTTATGGTGACCGCTAGGCCATGTCTCCCTGGGACTGATTTCATCATCTTCTCTCTGCTTGGCTCCCACCAGCCGAGGCTGGTAGTATTTCTGAACCAAGACTCAAAAAACCCCAAATATCCTGGTTCTGCCACATGTTTGTTTCCTTCTGCATTTATTTTTTTGGATGTTTACATCTGTCTTAGCCTTTCCTGGTTATCTTTTTGGCAGGAGGGTTTAATGTTCTCTTTTAAAGCGTGTCACTTTGCCTCTTCTGCTTCACCTTGGCTTTTCCAGGTTTGGCTCTTTCTTATCTTCACCAAGTGAATGAGGACACCAGTCCCAGCTCCACAAGCTGGAACTATTCAAATGAAGTTTGTTGATGGTTTGGGTTTTTTTTAATCCTCTTTGGCTGATGCCTAGCATGTTTTAGTGCTGTGTTTTTGCTACAAGCGGTATGACCTTCAGAAATTAACTAAACATCCCTGGAGGTATGTAAGGCATGTAGACATGGCACATAGAGACATGGTTTAGTGGTGGACTTGGTAATTTTAGGTCAACAGTTGGACTTGATCTGAAGGGTTTTTCCCAACCTAAATGGTTCTATGATTAAGAGAGCTTGGACGATTTCTGTAAGCACCTTCTGAACAAGGAACCAAAATCTCCATCCCTGACCCAGACAATGCCAGCTGACTAGCTGTGCATTGGTGGGAGGTGTTGTTTGAAAACTGAACTGCCATGTCCCTGGGAGGGGAAGATCTTGAACCACCATCTTCTCTGCAAGCACAAAATGTTCCCTTCCTATAGGAAGCCTGTAGTCCGTGAACACAGAAATTCAAAGCCTAAAAATAGGTTAATCTCCCATTCTCAGCTGCTTTCCAATTGCTATCCTTGCCTTTCCACCGAACTCTGATCATTTTTTTCTCAGATCTCTGAAACTGAAGAGTTAGTGGGTGGTTCCTCCACTACTGCTGGTGGCTGTTTGTGTTCTTGCTTGCTTTATTTAAAGATAGGGGATTTTGTAAAATCTTCCCGGAAGATAACTGGTGATCTGGACGATACCCCGTAGATATAAAACTGGTTTTGTGACAACACCTCACACACACATTCTTGGTAAACTTTTTGTCATATCTTCACAAGCTTTTGGTGCCTTGTGTGGACAAATATGGTGACAAGGAATTTGGGCCTATAAGTATGCAAAGATACTGAAGTTGACATTCCTCCGCCTGCAAAAACTATGCAACAGAGTATAGTTAAAATATCTTTAGAGAGAACATCTTACACTGCCTGTGTGCTCTACTAGCAGAACACGAACATCGTGGTGGCTGCCTATCACGTAGATTACATCTAAGATTGCAAGCCTAAGGATGGTGATCCTCCCAAGACCTGTTCTAGCTTTGAAAACTGGCTGATGTAAAAAGGATTTTACAACCACTCCTGGAGTAGGAACCCCGTGTCAATTGCAGACACCTGACTTTTTAACTTTGAAAGTACTTACTACCTAACAGGTGAAGAGTAAGGGAGTACAAGTCCCACCCAGGCTATTACTTGCTCAGTGTGACTTTCTGGTCAGATAAATAGAAGAAATTCTTTCCTTTTGTATGCATGTCACACACTTTTTGTATTAATTGTGCTTGAAGCAGCCACACAGAAACTGAAAAACAAAAGCTCTGGGGTTTTTTGGACAACATAACCTTAACTAATGCTGAAAGGTGAAGGTCATACCTGAGAATTTTATCCTGACTTAGAAGCAGCTGATCCTCTCGTGACATGTAGCACAGTCTACTTCCAGGAGCACAAAACCCGGAGGGGTTCACAGAATCGCAGAATCACACAGAATCACAGAATATCAGGGGCTGGAAGGGACCTCAAAAGATCATCTAGTCCAGCCCCACTGCCAGAGCAGGATCACCTACAGATGGGTTCATACCCATCTACCAATACCTGAAGATAAGCAAGTTCCTATACAAATAATACGTTTACTTTCAACAGAGTGGTACCCTAAAAAAATGATTAAGGAGAACCAGAGCATCACTCCTACCCCGAGTGCCAAAGTGGCTCAGGAAAGCTCTTCAGAGTATGAATAACAGAGGAGATGACCAGGCTGCAGATGTGGGAAGGCCTAGGGATCTCCTGTGCAAACTTGCACCCACCATCTTTCTATGTGGTCTCTGAAAATGAGGAGCGGCTAGCGAGGCTGGTGTCCTTGGAGCTGCTGGCTAACATGGAGCCCCCAGCGTGTGCCAGCTCCCACCGTAAATAAAGCCAAACTGCCCCTCGGCCAAGCCATGCGTCACGTAAACCTCCTGGGAATGGGATCAGGGCCTCGCTTCAGATGCAAATCGCCCTCCATCCCTGGCGGAGGCGCGCATTCGCGGGCACGCACCGCCACTCTTCCAGCCCTGAAAGCCAGGAGTAATAAAGTATCTTACCGGACTTCGACCTGCGGCTGCGATGGGTGTGAGCACGGGTGTGTACCTGGGTGTGCTTTGCTCTCCTTGGCCACATTCTCCTCTGGGGTAGCTGCTGCGGTATAAATGGCGAGGGTCTGTCCGTCATGGTCTGCTGCCACTTGGCCGGGTTCCACCTAGCAGTTTAGGCTAAGCCCTTCAAACAAAACCATTCTTCTGTAGGGCTTTTCTTCCTTTTTCTTCTTTCTTTTTCGCAGGGATCGACCATACTGCTGCCTCAGCAGTAAGGGTGGGAGAGGTTTGCACCATCTCCCACCCAGTGTCTCGAGCACGGGTCTATCTCATTCCCGTTCTCTGCCCACAGACGCAGTCCTTCTCAGGAGAAAAAAGCATTTGAAGCTTTAATGAATGCCACAAGGGATGTTTCGGAGAAGAAATTCCTTGATTCATCTAGGCAGTGAATGAAGTTCAATTAGTGAAGGTACCAGTGTGTTGCGTTTTGGGTTGGTTTTTGTTTTTTTTTTTAAAGTAAGAATCCCTGAGCATGTCCAATTTCTGTATTTCTTCTAAACCCCATGGAGATCTGGGGAAAACTCCTGGCAAAGGAGTTCAATATCTATCAGAGAACATGCTGGGGACATCTCTGAAAGAGAAATCACCCTGTCCCTGTCCCTTGAGGTGAAAGTCTTAGCAGATGTTCCACCTCTGCAGACCCCAAAGGATGAGGCCAACCAGAGCAGGGGAATGTGAAGAAGCACGTGCTTCACACACAGGGTCGCTGAGGAAGTAACTCTTTTAGCACATACCTGCACTGCACCTGCAAAAATGGCATTTCAGTTTATTTTGAGGCCTCCAAGATCTATCCGTCCCACACCAATTAAATCCTCTGCAAGAAATTCTGCTCTATTATTCAAGGTGATCTAGAATTACCTTTTTTGTCTTCTTTTTACACTGAGAGCAGGAACAAAGAAAAATGGAGAGAAAACAAATAAGCCTTGCTAGACCAAAATGGGCTTCATATGGAATTGATTCTTATTTTGCTGTTGCACATGCTACAGAGATTTTTTTTTCACGTCTTTTTTGTTCACCTTTTTCCCAACCAGCACAAGCGTGCACAGATGCAGCTGGAAGTGGAATGAGGCCCATGGTCCATAAACACTTCAGCTGAGATTAAAGGTACTCCATAAATGCCAGGGATATTATTGTAAGGTGTTTCTAGAAGAGGGAAAAATGGATTATCCTTCTACTCAGTCAAGAAAAAATCTTGTATTGTAGAACCAGACTCTAAAAACCTGGTTTGAAACAAACTAAAAGTGGTTTATGAGAGACAAAGAAAAATACTATTTTACTTTATTTTATTTTATTTTTTTCTAGGAAAAAACGGATAAAACTCCCAAATACAGAAACTGCAGAGGAGTTGTTGCAGGTAACTCTTTTTCTCACTGTGTATATTGATATCTAGATGGATATTTAAGCTCCACAGGCCATACTCCGCAGGATGCTGGTTAGACAAGCTGCATTCACACATCTTTCCCCCTTCTGCTGTGCTGGGGGCTGAGCAGCCACATCCTGCAAAATTGCTCCAACATTCAACCCGTCTCTTTTTCTGTTCTTCCAGCCCAGATTCCATACCTGTTAGTAAGATCTATCGGCAAAAAAGCAAATATAGGTGCTTCCTGTAGTAGTTGTTCATTGTTTGAGGAGCTCCTTCAGGTTTTTATGCTCTGTCCCATACACAGAGAGCTCCAGCCAAGGGCAGGATCCCTTTATGGTGGGAGAATGACAAGGACGTTGCAGGAGGCAGTTGTCACCTCGTGAGGAACTCAAAACACCTTTTTAATAACTTGCTGATCTTTCACAGCAAAGGCAGGGCTTACAGCAGTGTGAGATCAGCTACACTGTTCTCCCACATTAGTAGGACCAGCTTTTCCAGGCGGTAAAAGGAAGAGGTCAAAGAAGGGTTGGCATATAGTCCAGGCCCTGTACCACACGTGAGCATCAGCTTGAGAAGAGGATTTATCTACACATCTGGAAACCTGGGGTGCTCCAAGGCTGACATTCCTGCCTATGTAGAAACCCCTGTGCAAAACTTGTGTTTCTTGCCCCTTGACAAGTGAAAGCATCAACCACAAAGTCCAAAAAATGCCAAGTTCTGACAGGAGCACTTGCAAACATGCTGGAGATCTGGTCTGGGGCCTCTGGTTTCTGTACAGTCTCCTCTGCCATAGGAAAGGGCGTTTTTGCAGGGAGTATTACCATCTTAGACTTGGTTTCTATGTGTTTTGAAGAATAAGGGACATGATAAGAGCAGATGACGAATACAAAGTAGAGGTCGTCCTCTATGTAGCTGGATGTGTCATTTGAAGACAGCCCTTCAGAGGAGCCCAGTCTGCTCCCACCTGCTTCTTTTGGCACCTGAACACCTTAGGAGTACTCAGCTGAGTTTTATTAGGACCGTGAACTGGACCACAAAGGCCAATATGGATGAGACTAGATGTGTTATCACAGGTGGAGAAAAGTGCTTTATTCATGATTTTAATGCACAAATTCTTCTTTCAGGCTCTTGTTGTCCTCTGGGCTTCCTGTGTGATTAGAAAGTGGTTGAGCAGTAAAAAAGGGATAAATCCCTTTTCCTAACTCTTATCCTCACTTACTTTTCAGTGCTAGCTATGCTTGGGGGGCAATCCAGGGATGCCAATGGTCTGTAGAATGTTACTCCATTCCTAGTCATAGTCTGTCAGCTCTTTATCTTGCAGCACACAGCAAAAGATCCCTCTTGATTTGACGGCCACCAGCCTGACCATCCCCAGACTAGATGTGCTTGGGGAACACATCCCTCAGCTGTTACCCAAGAGGTCTGGTCGTGAGTGAATGGAGCAAGTTGGTTTTACTCCAGTAACTGGTGGGAGGTTGCCCTGCAGTTTTACAAGGTCAATAAAGGAGCTTAGCAACTGTGTTGGCTTTCTCGTGTGCTCCCTTAAGTGTGCTGGGGACCAGATTGTACCCAGAAGCTGGAAATTCAATGCTACCCCTTGGAGACTCAATGCCAGGGACTATTTCTTCAGCAAACTTCAAAGTGGTAGAAGCTCTGATAGCATTCTCCTACTGTTGAAAAAGGCTGTAGCTGCCAAAATAAGCGTGTCCTTTTCACCCTTGGTCGATGCTGGTCCTTGACGTCACCCATGGAGTCGAGAGGCGCTATGCCTTTCTGCTTATTCTAACCTGTGCTTATACACAGCTGGGTACAGGATTGCTACATGGATAGCTGGGGTCACCACTGGCACATTCTAAGAGGTCCCCTGGTATCCTTCTTACGCTTTGGAATGCCTGTGTTTGCCACGGGTCTGCAATATAATTCTCTTAAGGCATCAGACTTGTAGCTCGAGGCAAGAAAGCACAAGCTCAAGATGGGGCCAACATAAATGTTTGTCTTTAAATAGATTTCACACTTGGAAGAAAAAATCACCTTCAACCAGGCTTTCCCATCTCTCAAGCCTCAACAAGTGGCTCATATCCAGACCCAAAGCAGTTTAACCGGTAATTACGGACATTAGGTGCAGCGAGACCCACGAGTTACGGGCATGCTGTTGAGGGATTGCTGGCCTCAAGACCTGAATACCTGGGTGGGCTTCAAGCATCTTGCCCAAACAGAGATCAGCAACCCCCTAGTCTTGTTTCGGCAGTTTGCACAGGGGGTTGTAGTGTGTTTGGTATGTCTAGTCTAGTCTGTGAACTTAAGGTTGTCCTTAAGTTTCAGTGTAGACAGACAACCTTGTATCTACTTTGTTGTTCTGTGCTATAACCAGGGACCCTTTTTGTGGTCAGCCAGCCAGTCAAAATATTGTATCTGCGATTGCTTCAGCATCATCTCCAGAGACTCTGGGTAGTCAACAGGAGTCCAGTAGCCAGGAGGGCGATGCTTGGTGTGTATTTTGCAATAGGTCAGCTCGAATTGCAATGGGTACAGAGACCATCTGCAGTCTGACAGGCACTGTGAGACTTTGTTGGCTCTTTTGACCTTCCTTGGACCTTTCTGCCATGGGGCGGTGGATCCTTTCACAGTGAAATTCAAGTTAAGACTTCCTAAAATTAGCAACCTGCTGGCTCCCAACTGCTCCATGTTAACAATTGCATTATTTTTACCCAAAAAGCAGGATGGAAACACTGCCTCAGCATGTGCCCAAGCCCAGGCTCAGACTTTTGATTTGCCTCTTGAGCTGAGTCCCATTGAAGTGATGGGGGGGGATGCTTGAGGCAGAGCAGTCTGGGTAAGGAGGCACAAACAGCATCCTGGCTTGTTGATACAACACAATGCTGTTGATGCTGCCTAAGGAGGTAACCTGAAAAAGAGAATTTGCTGCTTTCTTAAGAAAAAAACTTCTTTTAGTGGAAGCTAAAAGCTGATTCAGCAGAACTTGGAGAAAACAATGCAGAAGGAATTTTAGAAAAAAACAACAGTTTTTGTTTGTCAGCCACAGAGTAGAACAATGTGCGTCTTTGTTCGAAGTACAGATTATGCATGAATAAAATAATAAATAAAAGGGCTGCTGAATGGGGCTGACAGTGTGTGCCTTCTGAAGGATACTGAATTAATAAGAGGAATAAATCATTCTGCATTTACAAACACACACGCTTGCTCGTGTGCCCATCTCCCAGGGTGTAAATCAGCCCCAGCTCACCCCTCGCAGGAAACAGCTGTTTCAGTTCTCTTGGCCAGGTCTGGAGCCAGTGTAAAGCAGGTGCTGCAGGTGGCTTTACCTTGATTAAAAATAAACCAAAACAAAAAAACCAAACAAAGAAACCCCCAAACAACCTGGATTGATAAAGTGAACAAAGTGTAAAGCTCTCCTGTTGTGGAACCCCCTGAGCACAGCAAGGAGCCTGGCTGGGATAGGGCACAGTCCTTCAACTTGAATTCCCCAACTAGCCATAGATTTAGGTAAGGGCTAGTTACAATCATCAACTGATGATAACTTAGAAGCACATAGAGGAGAGCTCTCATCCCGTGTATCCTTCCCAAGTTTCTGATACAAGAGCAGAGTACAGGAACCAGCACTGCAACCCCGGCTTCTTTGAGACTTCCCAGGAAAGGTTGCTCTTGCTGTGAGTAGTAGGTGTTTGTTCTCTGTGCTCAAGGCAGGATCCCTGAGGCCATGAGCTGGGATTCTACTCCAGAGTGGGAGCAACTCATGCTCAGGTACTTCAAAGCATACCCAGGATTTTCTGTACATCGCCATCCTTCAGCTAAGGATGGCGAGAGTGCTAAAGTCTTCCGGGCGTGACATCGAGGGACACTGAGCACATGGGAAGGAGATGAGAAGAATCTCAGGGTGGTCATAGAATCACAGAATGTCAGGGGTTGGAAGGCACCTCTAGAGATCATCTAGTCAAACCCCCCTGCCAGAGCAGGCTCCCGCAGGGCAGCCACACAGGAACGTGTCCAGGCGGGTTGGAAAGTCTCCAGAGCAGGAGACTCCACACCCTCTCTGGGCAGCCTGGGCCAGGGCTCCGGCACCTGCACAGGGAAGTTTCTCCTCTTGTTGAGGTGGAACTTTCTATATTCTAACTTCAACCCATTATTGTCGTGTTACTGGCCCCTTCCTCTTGAACCCCACCCCTCAGATATTTCTGTACATTAATAAGGTCCCCTCTCACCTGTGTCCTTTCAAGGCTGAACAGCCCCAGGTCTCTCAGTCTCTCTTCACAGCAGAGATGTTCAGTCCCTTGATCACCCTCGTAGCTCTCCCTTGGACTCTCTCCAGTAGGTCCCTGTCTCTCTGGAACTGGGGAGCCCAAAATTGGACACAAGATACCAGGGGTGGTCTCACCAGGGCAGAGCAGAGGGGCAGGAGAACTTCCCTAGCCCTGCTGGACACACTTTTCTTAATACCCCCAGGATCCCATTGGCCCTCTTGGCCACAAGGGCATGGGGCTGTCCCAGGGACAACTCACTGCCCACTGTTGGCTGAGCTTTGGAGAGAGTTGAAATGTAAGTTGGCCTTGGCTGAACTCTGTGCTGTGAAGTTGCTTCTGAGCAGTGTTGGTGGGAAGAACCGCCTGGGCAATGACATGTCAGTGGGTGGGTTGGGAGTGCTGAGGTTGAGCCAGGAAGATGGAGCATAATGTCATGGTGGAGAGGAGTTAACAGTGGGTGAGTAATGGGAAACGGAGAAGATGGAAGGCAAATACTGAAAAAGACATGGGCTTGGGCTTGGACGTAGGGTTTGGAGGTAGAGCTGTCCCCAGCCACACCACTGCTTCAGAAATATGGTGCAGATTGTCTTTCACAAGCTGCAAGGTGTGAGGAGTTGTGGCTATGGAGAATTAACTAAAAAAGTTGTCCTCTGATCTGTATGGTTTCTGGAAACTAATGACGAATAGCAGAGCTTGGCTTTGGCTCCAGTGTTGTGTACAGGATACGATTTGAATTAACATGGTCTTCATCAAAATGTTGAAGGGTTTTTTGATATAAGTGGGATAGTGGGAAATTTCTTCTGGTTTCTTTCACCATTTTCAGTTTTTTCCAGTGATTGTTATCTGAAGGAGATATCTATTTAAATATCATAAGTCTGTCTGGTTTTGTCCTCACCTCTCTCCACTACTTAATAACTTGTAATAGGACTAGAAGAAAAGGAAACACTGATGGATTTGAGGTTTGTTTTACTCTGTTTTTTTCCCATTTTTCTTTGCTTGATCATTTGACAACATTTTGTTTATACAGTCAGGTTCACTGCTTCTCCCACGTAGCTGGCAGGTTTTCCTCACTTATTACACATGGTCTTCCAGATAGAAAGGGGAAACAACTTGAAAGAACACTAAAATCCTATTGCAGAACAGCAGAACTTATTGAGGATCTCTGGATCAAGCTGAAAAACCGGAGCTTCTTTTGGCTCAGCTTTGCGAAGATGCTCCAGATATAAAGTTCATCGTGTCCTATTAAGTAGCTGTTGGCCGGAACGCGGAGTTGGTCCAGGTCAGGGCTTTGATGTTGTTACTGGAGCTGGCTTGGAGGCAACATGTGGCTTGGACTTCAGACAGGAATTTAGGCCAGTAACTGAGGATGATGGGAAGAGGAAATGGGGGAGAGGGGAAAAAGAGTATGAAGTTTAATTTCTTCTAAAGGTACACCTTTTGCAACTAGTCTTGCAAAGTGCAGAGCATGTTCCTCAACCATGCATTGCAGCAAAAGGTCAGCTTCTGCCACCTTCCTGGACCAGCATCACTCCGTGAGTTAAAACCTACCAAACTTCTGCTGAAGTCTGAGGAAAAACTCCTGCAGATTTCAAAGGGAACCCAGCTGGAAGGCTCGTGCACGTGTTGAGCAGCGTTCGACATGTGCGTCCTGCCGAGCACTGCCCCAGTGAGTGAACCTGAACTTGGGAAAATGCTGCTGGCCAGAGCTCTTGAGACAAGGACTCTGAGGAAACTTTGCAGACACAACTTGCAGGAAAGCTAATGCGTCCCAAAGCTTTGGCAGCTTTGGCTTTGCTTACAGAAATAGTTAAGGCAAGTAAGTGCAGAAAGTAAACGTTCTCCTTCTCTCCTGGAGCAGATGTTCTACCATAACAGCCATTAGAGTATCCTTCTGCCTTTTAATTTTCAGTTTCCTTCAACTTCTGGCACATTATATGGGGATGGGGGTATAAACCATGTTAGACTAGGCTGAACAAGTAGAAGAAAAAAAAATCTTCAGAAATCAAAATAAACTCTTCAGCTACTTTTCTGAGCCCGAAAACCGCTCCTGAGAGAACACCATGCATCCTTCTGGTGTGCGTGCTGAGCAATTATCCGTGGTCAAGGCATCTGCAGTTTGTCACTGACTTGTGGAATGTTTTTAGGGCAAAGCTGTTAATCTCATTGTGCTATTGGTTGATTTTTGTTGTGTTTAAACTCAATTATTTGCATATTAAGGTGCCAAGGATTGCAGCCTTGCCCGATTGTGGGACGGAGAGCCGTGCTACTCTCGCTCTCAGTCTCCCTTCGTTCTCCAATGTTAATCACAGCGATGCAAGCCAGGGATGACCATAGTGTGGATTCATGTTCCTCAACAATGAAGTCAATGCTAATAAACTCTTTGTAGAGTGAGTGGCAAGCTTTCTGAATAACTTGGTTTTCTGTAGGTCTGCCACAGCCACCATTCTGAAATCTAGTGAGAAATTTCAAGCTTTATTATCCAACTGGTATTTTGAGATGTCATTGGAATTCCCTCCATTGCAATGCATGAATTAAATATAATCCAGCTTTTCCATGGGTGTTTCTCTAATGGGATATTCAAAGAGCCAACAGATTTGGCTGTTTCACAGTGATCAGCCGAGTGAGGATCTTCATTTCATTAATATCTGCAGATTTTTGTAGCATAGGAGTAAGATTGCTTCAGTATATTTGCTTAGCTCCAGCTAAACTGAGCGTGGCATTTCTCTTCATCATTTGGTAGGATGTGTCTGTTTTGAGCCAAAAACAGGATATGGAAAGCCAGATGGAGAGGAGAGGGAGAAAAGTCAACCAGATTTGCCTTAAGGTTTGGTCCAAGTCTTGTGGCATTTCTTACTTTGTACGAGCTGGTCTGCCTGTGTGCAATAACTAGGATAGCTGCCTAGGAGGGCTGGAACAGCATGGCCTGGAAAGCCTTACTTTTATTTGTCCCTTTTCCTCTTTTTTCAGTCTTGTTACAAGTCAGGTCAAAAGGAAAGGATTCTAACCATTTGCACTTTGTATCTTCTTTATGTAGTTTGCCATAAACATCCTAAAGCTTTATGAAACAGCTGTGAAACAACAGAGGACAGAAAGGATAGAGATAGGAAAAAACCTGTTAATTAAGCAATAAAAAGTGATCTGATTTTTGTTTTAAACTCGGGTCAGCTCTGGGTCAAGCTGCTTTACCCATCCCTCTGGGCAGCGTGAGGTCTCACGGTACTTTAGCATGGGTTTGCAAGAGTTGCTCAGATTCTTTGTGTTTGCTGCTGGGCTGGACAGGATCGCCAGGAAGGCAATGAGCTGTATAATTTATGTTGGAATGTCAGCATCTGAAGAGGCGTAAAATTACAGCTCCTTGTCATGGGCTGAGGAGCAGGATCTTGGGTTTCTTGGATGGCTGCATTCATCCTTTGGTGAGGCTGCTTTTGGGAACTGCTGAAAATCTTTACCTGCCGGAGTGGGGGAAGCACGGGAAGACAGCAAAGGCTGTGCTGTCCTTTTTCCCAAAGGGACCAGCAGATCTTTCTCTTCCTGAGCGCAGATGTTGTGTTGAGTTTATTCTGCTCAGAGTAGCTTAGGAACTACGTGAGACAACCAGCATCTCCTGTGTCAGTGACTTCTGCTGACGCCTCTTATGGCACTGGCTGGAGGAAAGGATGCTATTAAACTGGGAAATAGTGGGAGAAGACAGACTTTGTGTTCGACTTCCCTTGAAAAGCAGGGAGGCTGGGGTGGATTTGGTGAAACTGCCTGATTGAGGGTGCTCCCTCCCAGATGCTGGAGGTGGATTGTAAAGCATTCCCTGTGTGGGGGGTATGTTGTTCCCCCAGAGACACAGCCTGACCTTTGGTGGGACCTGAACGGAGTGGCTGTGAAAAAGCGATCATGAATAAACCTGGGGGAGGGATGCCAGGTGGCTGAGAGCACAGGGGTCAGCCTGCAGCCTCAGCCCTGCCTGGCACAGATTTGGGATGTGCCTGCTGTGCTGATACCGAAACCAATAGCGACTTCAGAAAATGGCCCTTTCCCTTTGATTTTCATTTCACTTGTCTAATGCACAACCAAAGTCGGAGCTAAGGGAGCTGTGCAGGTGTGTTCCAGGAGGTGAGATGTTATCCTCAGTATGTGGAACACAGGAGCGATGAGTTTGGGAACCCACATTTGCTGTGTGAAGGTCCAGATGCCTGGAGGAGCTGCCCATGGATGAAAAAGAGCTGCAGCCTGTGGTGAGCTTATGTTCCTCATCCTTTTCCTTGTAGAGAGCAGCTAGTGTGAAAGGGCTAGTTTTGGCTGCCCTTATCCCTCCAGCTGTATCTGAAGGGTAGCATACTCCTAACATTCTGTAAAAAAAAATTAAAAAATAAAAAAAGGGAGTCCCAGATGTCTAGAATGACTTCAGGTATCAGTGTTCCCCCCTGTTTGCACAGGGTGGACAGTTGCCCCACAAGAAAACATCAGAGAAAAAAAAAATCCAGCTCTGGGGTGCAAAATAATTGGGGGCCCTGCAAGCATCGAAGAGATCCCCATGGCTCTGCTGAATCTATGAAGGTAGTTTTCCTTTGCAGTCCAGCCATTGCTGGGCTTCTCGTAGGAAAAGGTTAACTAAGTCATTTCATGTAAATCTTCCACAGCTTGGAGGTGTTTACTTTGTCCGAAAAGTCCTGCTGTTGCTCCTGGATTTGTGCCACTGGTTTGTGTTGAGGATAGGCAGAGCACAATGAAAAGTTTCTTTAAACATGATGGTGTGGCTGCTGGGAAAAGCTGGGAACACTCGGTTAGAGATCAGATTTGGGTAAGTTTTCTGAAAAGTATTCTTCAATGTGCCTAGCCATTGAAGTCAGGCAAAGGTGAAGCATTTCAGGGGGAAAAAAAAATAAGTTTAATGGAGGAAAAAAACATCAATGGAGGAAATCAAGAAGGAATTTGTCCTGACTTGTCCCAGCCAAGCTGGGACAGCAGCAATGGTCTTTGCAGAGTTCACCGTGTTCTCTGCAACAGCCACAGAGACCAAGCGATACCAAATCTTGTTTTTCCCCAGCCAAAATCCATAGTGGTGTTGCTATGGCTGAAAGAGAACAGGGTGGGAAGGAAAGATTAATGGTTTTTGTAGTCTCCCCTGCTGAA
>NW_009730524.1:24952-33595 GCF_000703405.1 Apaloderma vittatum
AGTTCTTTACCCTGGGGGTGTTGAGGCACTGGCACAGGTTGCCCAGGGAGGTTGTGATGCTCCATCCCTGGAAGTGTTCAAGGCCAGGCTGGCTGGAGTATTGAGCAACCTGATCCAGTGGGAGATGTCCCTGACATGATAGGGGGGTTGGAACTAGATGATCTTTGAGGTCCCTTCTAACCCAAATCGTTCTATGATTCTATGGTAATAAGCTCTTTACTGTGGAGGTAGTGAAGCATAGGCACAGGTTGCCCAGAGAGGTGGTGGAGGCTCCATCCCTGGAGACATCCCAGGTCAGGTTGGACGGGGCTCTGAGCGACCTGATCCAGTGGAAGAGACCCTGCTCACTGCAGAGAGTTGGACTAGAGGACCTTTAAATGTCCCTTCCAACCCAAACCATTTTGTGATTACGGCCATTTAGGGTAAGGGGCAGACAGAAAACCCCTCTGCTGCTACCCAGACAAGCGGGTTTATTTTGTAATATTTATTCAGCCAAAAAAATGATCCTCTGGGTGCTGTTGAAACCGTGTTTTCACTGCTACGTGGATGAAGCTAAGAAATAAACCTGTAATGTTGTATGATGGGCATCTCTGGAGCTACAGCACAGGAGTAGGTACAGGGCATCTGGTGGGTGGAAAAACTATAGTTTGGCAACACAGCCTGGAGAGGACTTGGAAGGAAGGTTCTGGATAAAGGCACCTACTTGCCAGCACCTACCTGGCTGCTGCTTTACCTTTACGTCCTTTTTCTTCGGGTCTCAGTGACCTGCAGGAGACAGACAAGATGGGAATATGCTATTGTTCTGGCAAGGCAGGTCAAAGCTTGTGGTAGATCAACAACAAGACTTCATTGATTTTTACAAAGCCCTTTATTTTATTTTTTTGTCTTAAGGCTTATAAAAACTGTTACTCAAAACCAAAATGTTTAAAACTTTACATATGTACAATATGAGAAATAAATTATGTTTTAAGTCATACAAAAACCACAATATACAAATAGGGCTTTGAAACCACTCTAAATATGGCACGGTGACAAGTCACAGATACTTACCAAAGGCTTCAGTTATTTTTTCCCCCATGGCTTTACGCAAAGACTTCAGTTATTGAAGCCCTTACATAAAACCATGGATAAAAAAAAGAACAAAAACCAAAAATCCCCAAATAAAACTCCAGATATGCTTGCTTTGGTTGGATTGAAGCTCTACAAAAGTTTACGAGAATTGCAGGGCTCAGAAGGACTTGCTAAATCTTCAGAACTCAGTGCACCATCTGGCAACACCATTTTTTGAGATTGCCTTTCTGCATGCCGAAAATTCAAGAGTCGTCACACCAGGTCTCCATCAAAAAGAAAAAAAAAAAGAAAAGAAAAAAGAGTAAAATAATCTAGTTCATCTCTGACAAGGTCCGCTCTGTAGCAAACAGGACCACTGCAGAGTTTGTCAAACTCAGAGCCAAGCCACATTCACCTGGCACCAAGGAATCCAGCCAGAATGTTGTGGTGATGTCGGAGGGTGGGCTGCTGTGTGTTTGGCTCAGCTAAACACTTGGCACAAAAATACAGCCTTTTTTATGCACTGGTGCTACAAAAGCATCTAAACAGAAGCAAACACATTCTCAGTAGTTAAAAGGACCGGTGCAAAGCTCTCCTGAAGCAGAACGGTTTGTTACCTTCCTCCTCCCCTACAGTCAGTAGAAGGGCAGCTGCCATTTGCCTCTTACAAAGAGATCAAGACACAGGATGGAGTAGTCTTGCTGAAGACACTCACTAGGGACCAAGGAGCAGCTGCCAACACCATCATCTGCCATCTGCACCACGGTCTGCCCTAGATGCAGCGAGGATGGAGTATGACCTTCTTATAAGGTGATACGTAGAAATTTCAGTATCAGCCAGACACAGAACGGATTATTTTTAAGGCAAGCATAGGACAACTTGAAGTTAAGTGGCATTGTGCTTATCCCCACCCCTCCCCTGAACAATCCCTCACACTTGACTTGTGCTGGTCTTATCTTCCCACAGCTGATAGTGCTATTGGACCCATGGTAACTACTATGCTAGATGGCAATCTGTTCTCGCCAGCTCTGTCACCAGCAGTCTCACGGGTAGTTAGCGTGGTTATCTTCTCAACTCCACTGGCAGGCAATCCAGAAGATCATCGCTGAGGTCTAGATCTGTGAAGATCTCGTCCACAGTCCTGGTTACTGTGAGCAGTGCAGGAAATGCAGCATGTAAGAGGTCAAGGTAAGGTTAAATATGCAAACCAGGCTCCTTGGGGAAAGTAGAATGTAGTATTAGTTATTCTAGGTCTAGGACCACAGTCCATCAATTGCCTCCTCAGTTTCTCGCCGCTGTTCCAAGGCATTTTGTCCTGAGGAGCTAGTTGCTGTAAGTGCTACCAAGCCAGATTTTTGCCAGAGCGTCTTGCCACCTGTGTGGTCTTCATGCATCTAGGTTTCTCACTTGTGAGTCTTTAGGGAAGTCTTCAGGGCAAATTTGAGACACGTCTGAGAAATGCAGAAAGAGGGGAAAAAAAAAAAACCTAGTTAAATGCAGGAGTTAAGAGGAGTAATAAACAATTCCTGAGAGACTCTGGGACACTGAGAACAGGTTTAGACAGTACATGTTGGTATTTTATTCTGTCAAAGCAGCGCTTTGCCCAGTAGGTACTCAATGAGAGCCTGAAGCAGACATTATGCACACAAGTAGGCTGCAATCAGAAATTACAGTTCTTGAGCTAGACTCTGCCTGTTCAGATCCATTTAGGGCAGACAGGTGTTTGCAGACTCAATCTCCAGGTAGGGAACCATAATCTTCCAATGCCTTGGCAGGAATGGAGAGCTGAAGAGCAAGTTAATTGCACATGCTCTCTGTAAGGAAGGATAGCTTCCTAGAAATCATAGCGTGAGGGAGCTCAGATCTGCTCGTTCACCTCGTGCAAAAGCTGTACTCCACAAGCAAGCAGGAAAGGCACATCTGCCAGCAATTGTGTTTTATGGCGGTTACCGAGTAGCATATCAAAACAGCCTTTTATTGTACCTGCAGGAGTATTTACTTGTGGCAGAGCAACAAGTCCTTGCACAGAGGTTTCATTCACAAGATTGTTTGCTGCCGTACGTAGCACAGCGCGGTGGTTCCTGCCAAACCTGGAACAGTACCAGCTTGCATTTCTGAGCCGAGCTCTGCCACCCAAGAGTCGTGTAAAGCATGACTTCCACGGGCCTTTGCTAGCCTTAACAAGTACTTTGTCTCTGGATTAGAAGTGACAAAGCTCTAAGTTTACAAATTGAAATTTAAGAGACAGCAAAGGGCTGGGCTTCATCTGAAGGAGACTGTCATCCAGTCAGATGAACAGGGACTCATTCAAAACATGACTGGGGGCAGTCTGAATCAATCAAAGCTGTCACTGCTGGGACCGGACGTACTGGAAGTCGGGTTCAGAGGACTGATCCTAGGTGTCTGGAAAGTCCCCAGAGGTTAAGCAGGGCTGAGATGCTCTGGCAGTGGCTGAGTTTGCGCTCTCCTGAACCAGAGGAGATTAGCACAGCCAGAGATGAAGCGTAGGATGAAGTAGTGTAGGATGAAGTACTGTAACACCACGGCAAGTCCTCAGGTCATGCAGTTGAGCTCAAACTCTAACCAAGAGATTTCTTAGTAGCTCAAGATCTTCCAGGCTAAAACAATCTTTGAGGGAATGCCCTGCATTCCCAGCTTTCCTCTGTTTCACCAGGTAGTTAATGAGATGCCTCTAATTAGCTCTCTACTGTTGCATGGATCTTGGGTATTGGTAGGAGCTCGTTTTTATCATCTACCACAACTGCAAGCAGACAGGTCCTTTAAGTACAAGGATTGTGTTATTCCAATTTAGCAGTAAGCATGTAAACATACAAGGTGACAAACCAAGATCAGAAGTGAGGATAGTATCACCTAGTCAGTGATAGTTAAGGCATATATGAAGATTAAGTGTAATAGCGAGTAATCTTGGGCTACTAACTTTCCTTTTTACCCCCCCCCCAAAGAAAAAGTGGTTCTAAGAGGTTTTTTTCAAATAATAAAAATAAAATGGCTCTGCTCGTCCCAGCACAGCCACACACACCAGAGAGAATTTCTCTCAGAGATTTTCCCCTACCTTTTTTGCCATTCCTCCGTGCACTTCACAAACCAGAGCTCTTTACCAGGAGATATACTGGTTAGCTGGAAATCCTCCACACAGAAAGCAAACCTAGAGGGAGGAATCAGAAGTGAAGAAGGCACCGCTGGGTCTATGATTAACAAATAACATGCAATGTCATAGAAATAGCTGCAATCCACAAGTTGTTTGATCTGACATCCTTCCTGTGGAGCATCTTTGATGCACCATTAGTTCACTGAATGCCTGTTTTGTTTCCTGCATTAATATTTTATTTGGGGATCTTTGCTTCTACTTCCCTTATGTTTCATAGCGTGCAGAAACTAGGATACAGAATACCTTACAAGGTGATGCTTATTTAAAGCCCTGAGAAATGTGGGAAATTGTTAATATCAGCAAGTGTGCTTTGATAGATCTGGGTTAACTTCAGAAAAACAGTAACACAAGATTTGGGATTGCAGTAAAGCTGCCACATATGTAGCCCTTCTTGTTGGTTGCTCAGGTAGTTTTCCAGTAACAGAGATGTCAGAGGGAGCAGTACAGTGCTTAAGAACTTGGTGTCACCACATTACCAGTTCCAGTTATAGATTTGGCTTGTTGTTCCAAACCAGCGCATCGTGCCTATAAATAATAGCCATGCCCATCTAAGTTTCAGTATTTTTGGTGCTGTCAGCACTTCAATCCTGCAGGTATGATCTAAACCATCTTGAAGCAGGCTAATCTAGTCCCCAAGGGCAAGCAAGACAGCTTCACAGCATCTAAATAAAGCAAAAATAACATCCCAGGTCTGGTCTGCAGTGACTAGTTTTGCTAAAGCCTAGTTTGCACCTCACGCTGGCAAGTAACCCCCTCTCCTACACCACAAGGGAGCCTTATCTGGTAAAGCTAAAAATGAAAAACAGTTCAGGACACCAAGTTCAAACCCCAGCCTTTCTCGGCAGATTGTGAATACCTCTCCTTTGACTGCAGTTCTGAGTCAGCCCACGTGCATTCTAACCACAATCATTACCTCTGTTGCGTTTCCCCAGATTTCACACGTATACGTCGGATATGCAGCTCCTGGGGAGACTTCACAGGCCGATACCAGTAGCTCTTCAGCTCTTTCCATAGATCATACCATGACTGAGATGGTCCCTCCCAGGTGAGCTTTATTTTTAAAAGTTCACCCATGTCCTCCTCAGTATAGACCAGGAAAGTGTTAGTAGCGTTTAGGCCAATTTGATCAAGCCTGGAAAACAAGCAGAAACTCAACATTTCTTCCTTATGGAAGCATGCCAGATGCTCTTTCATTCCATACAAGCAGTTAAACACAGCCCTTTGCAGCTTATCAAGTGCTCCACATTCAACTGACACCAGTTAATTACTGATTACAGTTTAAAAAGCGAGCCTGGATAGCTGGACTGATACAATGCATCATGTATTTGGCTCAGCCATCCTTCCATAGTTTAAAGGTGATTGTGTTTCTTCTGGGAGAGGCTAATGATGGTCAGCAATGCCTCCAGAGATATGGGTGCCTTGAGACTATATCCAAATTGTAGGGTGGGAAAGCAAAGTACTTCAACAATGAGCCTGGAAGGCAAATACGTGGAGGACTGGGTACATCAAACTGCTTTCTCAGCAATATATTATGATGAAATTCCTGGAGGAAAAGTTTTTTGACTGGTGATGAAGCCAGGTTGCTAGGCTCAGGTGCAATGACAGTGTTACCTTGCCTAGTCCCAGCGGCCGTCTTACTGAGGTGCACACAGCAGGCAGCCTACTTACATTTCTAAAGAGAGAGGTTCAGAGTCTCCGTTGGTGCCATGAAGGGTGACGGAGAAAGTGGCATCAGCCTCTCCCAAGCTCTTGTAGCTGAAGACATGCATTTTCATCTGGTAATGGTAGACTGGAAAGAAGCAAGGAAAGCATAGATGGAACCAACTTTGCTGAGTGACAACACTGTTCAGCATCGCTCTTTGTGAAAGCGTTGGCTGGCAAATGCTAGACACTTTCTCTATTGAGACATGATTAATGACAGATTACAAACCTGACATTTACACATCAACAGCAGGTCCAACCTGGGGACAGCTCCCTCAACCTTATACATTGGGATGGTCTTGCAAGCATGGCATGTGTAAACTGTAGTCCTGCTCAAAAGGCAGAGTGTCCTTATGGCCAGAGTCCTGTTAATTTTTTTAGGTGGAGGCAGGAGCAGGGTAATGCCACAGGACAGCAGTACAGCCAGGGAACAGCGAAAGGCTAATGCCTGGTGATGGTGCTCTTCCAGCTCTACATCTTTCCTACGACTGACTTTGGGAGCCTGCCCTTCGAGATGAAACTGCGCTCTTTCAAAGAGGGAAAGCGTACCTTTGAATGGCATGTCAGCTCTTGTTTTTAAGTACATCTTGCTGTTTCTTTTGTTCCGTGTTTTCCTGGCGTTGTAGCCAATGCCGTTGCAGCGGTTCTTCCGGCAGCTCAGGCAGATGCCCTTCTTGAAGCGACTGGAATCGGTGCATTGAAACGCGAAGCTTTGCTTGTCTTGGTTCACGAGAGAGTCCACGAAGAGGTGCACAGACCGCTCGTGTTCACATTTAACAACTTCACCAATTGCTAGGGAAGCAGAGTTGCACAGGATATGTTTTGTTTAAGCATTTGTCACCGCAGCAGCCGATAAGATATAGTGAGCTGTGCCTTTCTGTAGCCCAGCATGAGTTAACTGCGGCCAAACTTGAACAGTTTTCAAACAGTAGCAATTCAAAAGTTTAGTGGAAGACATGAGGAGAGGTCCATGTGCTTAGTCTCTACCATGAACAAAGCTTTAAAGAAGATTCTAGACCAAGCATAAGGCAACCATAGTTTATGATCAGGTATTAGAGTAAGAATATGCTAGCTCAGAATTAAAAGCAAGTCTACTTTCTAGCATGTCTCCCCAATAGCACAGGCAGTTTAGAAGGAAAACATAGTTTTCTCTGCTCTTATAAATCAGATCATCCCCCAGCATCAACCTAAGTCTATCTGTGAGGAGTCAAGCCTGACCAGAGGCAAAACAAGTAATGAGAACTTACTCCCATAGGCAATTGCTCCCAAGACATCACTCAAACCACAGCCAGGCTGGAAGTCTCCCCCATTGGGGTAGATGTCAACATGGCCTACAGGCATCTGGATCCCAATGCTAACACCTAGCGTTTCCCTTGTGTAGGTGTGCAGGACGTCCACAAAGCTGGCATCGTCAGGGGAGAGGCGCTTGCTGGGGTCCACTCCTTCAAACATAGGGCCAGCTGGATCCAAGCCTGGTGTCAGAGACAGCACACACAATGCAGGATAAGAGACTGGGTTATTTCATACAGAATATAGCCAGGAGCTGCTAGCAGCCCTCTTAACCAGGTCCCTGCCTCGTTGATAATAGTGTCCCCCAAGATCTCTTCACCATGGGCTCACTGAGGGAACAGATGAAGATGTCTCATACCACTTTTGGTGGAATACAGCCCAGCAGCAGCACCAGTCTGCTCCACAGTGATGGCTTCAGGTGGCCTGTTGGAAGGATTGAGCCTTTGCCAGCACCCGGAGGAGAAATACCTCAAGAGGTAGCAGACTGAACACCAGAAGAAGTCTAGCACCCCACAGAGACCCCTGGTAGCCAAAGCTGCCTTGGCGACATTTAGTCTATTTTCAGACTGGACATAGGGACGAGTAACAGAAGTT
This sequence comes from Apaloderma vittatum, assembly GCF_000703405.1. Lineage (NCBI taxonomy): Eukaryota > Metazoa > Chordata > Aves > Trogoniformes > Trogonidae > Apaloderma > Apaloderma vittatum. The sequence continues at coordinate 32,757 of NW_009730524.1, forward strand.
TAAGCAGCAGCCAGGTAAGCCCAGCATCTGCAATCCTGCCATGGGTTTGAGACCTTCTGCTACGCTCTGAGCCTCACCCCTGACCTGAAGCTGTGCTCCCGTGAGCCATTCCCCAACTTGACTGTTGGGTGATTTTCCTGCTTAACTAAATAGGAATATTTACTGATAGGCTCTGAGGAATTCTCACTGCTCCTGTCATATTTAGATGCTTTAATGAAACCTCTTGTGGCCTGCCCTAAGTTCTCACATATTCAAATCAGCTTTCCTCTGCAGTCAGAAGCACTCTCCAAGATATTTCCAGAATGAGATGTTGGGGTGTTGGGTTGGGTGTTTTTGACCCATGGGACAAACACCACTCAATAGCTCTCACTTCCATTCATATATGAGCTATAATTAAAAAAACAGTATCACTCAGAGGCTTAGGATTTGTAAAATAAAAGCTTGAGGCAGACTTGTTTTGAACCCACATTTAACTTCAAATATACTAAGGTTTTTCAAGGTTTTTCTGAAAAGTTTTTCATCGAACTCCACCTACATTTGGAGTTCAAAATTAAGATACTTTTGCATGTGAAGAGACTTGTGCTCCTCACTGCCACCACAGGTAGGAAGACTGTCATTTCTGAATAAGCAAGTCCAAAACAACATCACAGCAACACAGGAAACGAGCTTCTTCAGGGAAGCTCACTGCTGCTGAGGAAAGGTAAGAGACTGATTAAAAAAACCCACTTGCCTGTAATTCTGCCTATTGTCCCATGGACGTGGTTACCAGCAAATCCCGCAACGTGGGCGCCCAGGCTGTACCCAATCAGGTGGACATTCTCAAGCTTGAAGAGCGGGTT
>NW_009730524.1:33626-35286 GCF_000703405.1 Apaloderma vittatum
GTGAAAAAAAAAGGTATGACAATTTGGCCCCTGTCTTTCAGGGCATCCAGCATTGGTCCAGTCTGTGGATCTTTAAAGCCCAGTTCTAAGAGATGGGAGGGAAGGAGCAGAGAAGTGTGCTTCGTTCTTTATTTCATCAAGACAAGTTGAATGGTTTGGATAGGACTTGCGGTTTCCACTCAGCCACAGTACGCAGTGTGCAACCTCAATTACAGTATTTTTTGTTGGAGCAGCATCTGGAGCAGCCTTCCCCAAGGGAGCTGCCAGCAGACTGGCTGTGAACTCAGGTGCCAGGTGTAACACCCTCTTTGCCAACCCAACGCTGACTTCAAACACCCCTCTCCCGAGTTCCCATTGTGCTCAGCCAGGACTCCTAAATTTGAAGCCCACTTCAACAAAGCGGCATCTCTCGGGAAGGCACAGTAGCACCTGCTCGCACAAGGGCTGAGAGCAGCACCTGAGCGATGAGCCACCGCCTCTCCGAGCCTTGGGGTTGGGATTACACCAGAGCCTTCCCCTCTCGGGAACGCCAGAGCTGGTGAATGCTCCGTTCTCTTGTGCAACAGTCTCTTGTGGAGCGTTACAACAGCCACCAGTTCTTAATTCAGCGTTACCTGCAACCAGTCCAGCAGCCTCGCTATGCTTTTCCCAACAATCTGCGTGTTGTTCACGGCATCGGTGTAGAGCTGGTGGGCAAGCGGGAGCCAATCCACCACGACCACGTTAGCATCCTTCTCCCGCTCCTGAAGAGCGGACACCAAGCTGTTCAGCCAGGTTTCGAACATGCCGCTCATCTAAAAAGAGATTCAGGTGTTAGTTTCCAGCTCATGGGACCCACGTTACACATTCAGAGTTATTTGCATACCATTTACATATGCTGCTCCAGCTGCAAGCTGCTCCTCTATAAACCCCACTGCTTTTCAGTGCTGCACTAATGGTATAAGAAAAACAGGTTTTGAGAGACTCTGGCTGTAATTAACCACCTTGCCTTTTAAGGCAGAAGGGAGAGGCGTTCGTTATGTGCCACCTTATCGCTTTTTTTCCCTCAAGGTTTTCAGAAATTCTGATGGACTGCAGAATTATTTTCCAGTCTTGGCACCACTGTTTGCATAAGCCTTGGTAGAGCTGATAAGTTCCCCCCGGTGCCACGCACTTAGCCACATCAAATGCAGAAGAAAGCTTGATAAAGTCTGTCTGCCCTCTGTCCCTTTATCGAGGAGACCACGCAGCAGAAATGAAGATTCTGGGCAGACGGCTGAAATTACAGAAAGCGTGTGTCAAGCCGGGCGCCGCCGTCACAGCGGTCACTTAGTTGGATTTTAGGGGAAATCTTCACGCTCCCCCGGTATCATTCACATCGTGCAGGTAAGAAGCGATCCTGAGCGAGCTGGATGTCACGCAGTCCTTAAGTACGACCCACGTCGCTTCGCTCCGGAGACCTCGGGTGCGGCTACGAGGAGGCAATAAGGCTGGAAACACACGAGTTTGCCCCAAATCCCCCCCACGCCGGAGCCGCCGGCTCTCCCGAAGCGCGCAGGTGGAAACGTCGCCCGGAGCCCCGCGGGACGCCGCGCACTCACCGTCCAGCCGTGAATGACGAAGAAGGACTTGGCTGTCACGTTGAACCCGCAGTCCTCCAGGCACTCGCGGTGGCCGACGG
>NW_009730525.1:0-37942 GCF_000703405.1 Apaloderma vittatum
CACTTAGTGCTGTGATCTGGCCCATGTGGTGGTGTTGGATCTCATAGGCTGGACTTGGTGATCTCGGAGGTCTTTTTCCAGCCTCAACAATTCTGTGATTCTGTGATACTTTAACTGGGCTAAGACATCATTCTGTTACTGAGCTGAAGACAGATGCATTTCCCTGAGCCTCATGTTTTAAAAAAGTCAGCTCTGGACAACGATGACTGGGAACCAGATTCAGCATAACCTAAACGGCCTTCCCTCTTCTGTCTGCTTGGACACAGCCAGCCTTGCACAGCCTTATCTGCTGCTTCCTCTCGTTTGTCAGACTGTGCTGATCTCTGCTGATGGAGAATCAGTGTTTCAGATGAGTCACGTGGTGTTGCTCTGCTCTTAGTAGTAAGAGGAGGACAGCTAGATTTCTCCCTTTGGCCTCCCTGGTGAGCTCCCTAAGAAAACTCAGTCTCACTTTCTCTCTGCCCCACAGTTATAGTCTTCTCCTGTGTAGTTCAATATAACCTAGCAGAGATGTCCTGAAATAAGAGTGAAGGAACTAGTGTTTCTGCCCAAGCAAATGTAACTGTGCTTGCAAGTGCTCAACAAGCTGTTGTAGCTGCTCGATCTTGCATTGCTGGTCCAGGGATGAGTTGTTTCTGTCCCAAAAGGAAAAAAGCATTCTTGAGATGCTTTTTCTCTAACTTCCATTGGCAAGAAGCTGGGGCTTGGAGAGATCCTGTGACTTCTGTGTTGCTTTTGTGACAGAACAGCAGCAGGAAAAAGAAAGACTAAGTCTTCTGACTCATAGTTTTCCTTCATTTGTTTGTTTAGCGGTGAATTCTGCTACGTGTTGTCAAGTTGCATGCCCTCACTTCAAGTTTCATCTTGGTAATGCCTAGACAAAAGCCTTACATTAGGACCTACTTGCAATACAGTCTTTGTCACACCTTGCTGACTGCCTAGCCACTTCATAACTACTGTCCTCTCCTAGTTCACATGAAGGCATATTTACCAAGTTACATCATTTAAGCATGATAAATTTTCAAATGTGGTGTTCCTATGTTGTATGAGCTGTATGTTTTCTCTCTAGAATTTTAAATGACTATGTCTCTTGAAGTTTAAGTAGGAAACCTGTTCTACATAGCAATTAGATTGATGTTTTCAGATTGGGAAGGTCATGGTTTACTTAAAATGTCAACACCTAAAATACACTGATGTTTTGCTTTATTTTTTGATGAGTATCACTCTGTGTTTCAGCTTTCAGGGATCTCTTAATTTCAGTGTCACTGTGGCTGGCTCTCAGCCAGCTTTCGCAATTTGACATGAGTTATTAAGAAGAGCATCCCGAAGATAATAAAATTTATGAGATAAATTAATAACAATGTAGTATAAAGCTTTTATTGCAGAAAGTTTAAGAGTAGTGCATTATTTGCCAGCAGCAAAGTCACTTAAGTGTAGCATATTTGAATGGCTGCTAATAAAAGGAACATGCCACCCACAATGGTACATCTACCTTATAGCATGGATATGTAGAGTTTACCCAGTATTTAGAAATTAGCATCTTTTAGTGTTGCTACATTTTTTTGTCATTACTTCTTCAGTAAACTAAGTTGCACTAGTTCTCTTATATGCTGTTAATATAAGAAATCAGATGTACAACATAAGGAAAAAAAACCACAACACCTTGTTCGGAAGCCCATAGTCTTCGTATCTGAGCTTTATGTTCACATGAACTTGACATCTGATATTTTGGATTGTAGTGTAAATTTTAGATGTTTTTCTGACTACATGATGTTGATAGTATTGAGGTCATAGTCTTGACTTTTAGAAACATGAGACCTTCTACTGGATGCTGTGACCTTGTTTAATGGATTACTGTGGGAAAGAAAAAAAATTTTTTTAGTCTATAAAATGGGGAATGGCTAGAAACCTGTATTGCTTTGTGTTGATAAAATCAAACTGAGCATTTATGGGTACCACTTTAGCGAAAGAGACCTGTGTGTTGCTCTGGGCATGGCAGTGGAGGAGCAATAAGAGCTCTGTGCGAGAGGAACCGTCAGTCCAGTTCCACCACCTCACCTCAAGGCAGCACGGGCAGGTTTCCCAGCATGTGCCAGCACCCAGCCTTGCTTGGCAGCCATCCCTTCCACAGAGAAGGGAATGTGCCTGAGGATGATAACAGCTTGTTTGCATATTTGTGCAAAGTAACTTGTATTGATTTGCTGCATGTTCCCAACCGGGAAAGCCTTACAATAATTAATTCATTATTTGTCATGGTTATGCTTCGGCTTATAGTTTTAATTCATAGGTGACACATTGTGTGACTTCACCAAGAGATTCTTGCTTTAACCTGTGATGTGTACTGATGAGTTAAAGGAACTTCAGGAAAAATACTGTCTTGATTAAACTGGGTCCTAAATAATAGTTAATTACTGTTGTCCTCTGTAAGCCGTCACAATAAGGAACTACCTGTGTGGTAAAAAGGTGCCTTTTGTTTCCAACTTGAATATCTTGTTTCTCAAATTTTGATCACTGAGATGTTTCAACGGAAAACATTCTGATCGTGTTCTGCCTTTATCTACATGACTAAGAGCTCCGTGGCTTCAGTTTTCTGCGTATGAATAATTGCCTCCCCATCTTGCTTTTGTTAAGCCGTGTAAATGAGCTCCCTATGATCTCTTCTCAAGATCAGATTATTCTTGCAATTTTTCCGTGAAGCCATCTCTGATTTTTCAGTCCTTTTTTAATGTGTGGGCTGGACTTTAGTGTGAGATGGGGGCTTGTAGTAGAAGACATGCCAGGACAGACCTTTCAGGATGCCAAGGCAGCCAGGGGCCACTGGGGCAGACACAAGACCCAGTTTAAGCCCACATTTGCAGTTCACTGCATTCATGCACAGAGAGCACTTGTTAGGGCTGAGATCCTCAGCACAGAGACGGTATACTACATCTCCAGGAAGATTTGCATGTGTTTTTGTGGTGGTGTGGAGTTTGTTTGGTTGATTTTTGTTGTTGGGCATTTTTTTTTTAATAAGTTTATTGTATCTTCTGCACCCCACTTGTGGAAGATTTCATCTGCCTGATGGGTTCACCGTGCAAATGAGTGTAATGTTGTTGCTTCTGCTGACTCTTGGTTTCCAGGCAGTATGTGTTTCTCATCATGATAAAAAAATTGATAAATGTGAACTGTTGAAACTTGGAGAAGATGCTTGATTTACTAAGCAGCATTATCTCCACATGTTTTTCATGCAGGCTTCTGATTCACTGATCAAAACCTTGCTTGGGACAGCTCTTAAAACGCACAAGAGTGATCTTAATGAATTTGTGGAACTGTTTTATAGTACGTCTGCGTATAGTTGTGAGCCCTGTTTGAGAGGTGGAGAAAAATACTTATGAAAAGCCTACCTGTCCATGGCTCAGTAGGTTTATTGAGTAATAAAAAGCAGTTTAATGTTGGGTTCTAGCATATTATCACAATTATACAGCACGGAAAGCCTTGTGTTAGATTTTTTTTTTTTTTTTTTTTACTTTTCTATTTCTCAGCTCCTCCTTTCCCCACTCACTGCTGGCAGGTGGTCATTTGCCCTATAGTCTTTATCAAGTATGGAAATATGTGGGTGACTTCATGTTCAAATGGATTCAGAAGAGAGCTTCCACCTACTCAGAAATGACAGTCAAATGCTGTGATTAGCCTTTGAGTTTCATGAACTTGCAACCCCTTGTGGCTCAGAGAATTGCTTTTTGAAACAAAAAGAAAGGCATTGGGATGTTTGGCTAACTAAGTGATTTGAGCAATTGAAGTTGGTTTTGTGCTTCTCGCCTCTCTGTCCTCTCCCTAAATAAAGGAGCTGCTTATTCCACAACTGTATTCTAGGCTTTTAAAATTCTCTGTGGGGTAATAAGAGCCAGTGCTGCCTTTTATGTTTGAAAATAACACAGCAAACAATTGATTCTAAATTAAAGTTTGGAAGAATGAGTCAAACCCCTGTAGAAAAATAACATGTGGCTGAAAATGCTTCTTTTGTAATAAGGTGATGTCAGAATTCAGAGTTCGGAGTCAATGAAATTGTCATCGAGTCAACAAAAGAAGTGCCAGACAAATGTGTAACTTTACTGCTTTTTGTCCTGATTTCGTTGGAGATGCATTTTTAAAAGCAAAATATCACCTCCCATCATTGCCTATATTTCTCCTAAACTAAGTTTATATTCCGTTCCAAGCAACCTGCCAGGACAGCTAATTGGAATTAATTTTCCAAAGTGCTAATATAATTTTTAGAGATGGTAATATTTAGAGAGAGGTAGAAGCTTTGGCAACTCTGTTTCTTATTCTGAGAACTAGGAGAAAGGTGTTTCGTGTCAAGACTAGGTAACAGATGAACAGATGGTCAATGGCAATGCATTTTTAACAGTTCCGCAAAGGAAGAATTAATCATGGTTTTACAGGTGAAGTGAAACAGAGGCATGGACAAATGAAGCCCTGCAGCAAAGCAAGGTTATGCTTGAAATTACAGATCTATCCTGTACTGGTAGACTGTACTGCTTCTACTGTTTCAACATTTGTTCTTCTCAAAACCAAGTCTTTCTCTGAATAGGCTAATCTTTCCCCTTCTGTCTATAGTGCTTTTACTCTCTGCAGTTAAAATAGTTGCTTAGAAGTTAATTCCTTGCAATGGCTTCTGTGGTGGTGAAATACTGGGGAAAGCTCCTGGGCAGTTACAGGGATAAGTGTAAGTTCATGGGGGAGCTGCACAGCAGGGAGGGGCTCTGGCTCTTTCAGTCCAATGGAATTTTGCTAGATCTCCAGGCTTTCTCTGTTTCATATTTCTGTATTCATAAAGTGTCAGGATGAAAAATATGTTCCACTGGGAAGAAGAAAAATGAACTTTCTGGCACTGAAATAGCATGCCTTTTGCTGCAAAATCTCTCTGCTCTGAATTTAAACATTGAAATAAATGTCTTCATAATTGGCAAATAAAAATCTGAACCCCCTTCTTGCAATATTTCTTAAATGTAAAAATGCTCCTTTTATGGCCGTGCCTGTATTCACCTTCTAACAAAACATGGAAACCTTTCCAGATGTGAACTTGCAGCACTCTCAGCCTTCGATGAGGGTAGGTCAGCTCTCATCATCCATTGAGTTCCTCACTTGATGCAGTACACCTGTAATAAGGGAAGAGAGAAGACAAGTTATTGGGAATGTGACTGCTGCCTTGTAGCCACAGTTGGCATGCAGGTATGTGAGGAGGCCAGACAGCACCTGCAAGTCAGCCAGTAGGAATGGAAAACTCACTAAAATCCCTTCTAGGAGAGCTGCTGGCCCTCACTGGCAGGCCACTGCACTGTCCCTGTGCTACACTGCATGCCTGCTTATAGCTCTTTGGACTGGCAAACAGGGAAGGGGACAGTAGCTATGGCTCTCGTGTCATCTGCCTCCATAACTGCCAACTCAGATTCTCCCGAGGCCCTGACATGCATAGACTGCTATTCCCTGCCTCCAGCCTGCACCTTGGGAGATGGAGATGGGAGACAGGATGAGGGACAGGCTGCTTTTCTACCTGCTGCTGGCCTGTGGGCTCATATATGCCAGGGCAGATACAATCTGGAACTTCCTTCTTCTCATTTGCATTAGCTGGGTCTTCCAGCTGGCATGAGAAGTCACAAAATTCATGTTGTTAAAGCTGATGAGGAAGCATTGCATCTCTTAAGGAGGGAAGCCAGCCCCAGCTGGGTGTCTTGACCAGGGACATCTAGCAAGAGACAGTTTAGCCAAAGCAAACCAGCAAGTCAGTCTTGTGAGGCGTCGAAGACAAGTAGTACCTTTATTTTTCTAGAGCTTTTCTGAAGCAGCTCCTTCCAGGTTGGCTGTGCTCGCTTCAAAGCAAGACAAAGGGTATGCACAATATTGCATATTGTTTCATGCCTTATTATTTTATGATATTGTACAAAACAATGCCAGTCCTTGCATCCTGACTGCACGCAAGCAATATACAGATAGTTGCTGATGTGTTTCTCCCTTGTCCTTTATGCTGTTCCTGCAAACCTAAATGTGACACAGAAAGAGGGGCCAGTGACTTCAACTATGTGCAGCTGTATGGGAAAAAGCAGGTGCAGGATTGGACCTTTAACATGTGACATTACAGAGGTGTCAAGGACACTACAATGCCCTTGTGCCAATTTATTAAAGTATTTACTTTTCCAAAGTTCAGGCAGCTGAAACAAAAACAAATTGTACAAAAGTAGGCTGTGTCCTGATGAATAATAAAACTGTTCTTCTATCTCATTTTTCTTTGAATGAAGTATACCGTTGATTGCAATTGCTAACTAGAAAAGTTCTTTCAAATTGCCATGGGAAGGACAGCAACCACAAAAGTTAAATTATTAGCCATGTTTGTGCAGCATGTCACTGCTGCTTCATGATTATGTTTTGTGTGCGTTTCTCTCATGTGATGGTAGCACTTAAATTACACAAATAACTAGTATCCTTAAGCTATAAAGCATGTGTTGCTAGTAAGTCTGCTTATCAGCAGAGGACAGTTATGGCTTGATTTATTGCTTTAACTCAAGTTGTTTGGCAGAGATATTGAAAGGTACTGTATGCACTTGCCAAGACCCCCTAAATTATGGGTATCATAAACCAAATCTTTTCAGTTACTGAGAGAAATAATTGGGAAAATAAAAGGTCAAAATTATGGTATAAAAAACTACAAGCATATTTTAATACATTTCCTGTACTTTGGTGAACAGGTCATCCTGATATTTGCTCATATGCCATAAAAAGGACTGGTCCTATTTGGGGTATAATTCACTGTAGTCATTTTAAGAGTAGCTGGTGTATCTCAGACTTTTTATATGTTAAAGTTTTAAAGATAACTGGTGGTGGTTATGGTACTGGGAACATATGTTTCACTGTAATTCCAAATATAGAGAAGGGAGAAGGATGGGCAGGAAGAAAAACACCCTCTGTTATCAAAGAATATGGAATTACTTGTCTTATTCTATAGGTTTTGCCACAATATATACATCTTGTTTAAGATCTATATTGCCCTGTCACATGCTCCTCTTCTAAATTCTCTGCAGTGTGGCCTGGAAAGGAGTAGTTTGTAAAGAAAACAATTTTCCAAGGCGTGTTTAGCTTCTATTGTTTCTCTTCAAAAGCTTAGAAATGCTGAGTGTTTTTGCAAGAAAGTCTAGATTTACTGCGTTGGTTGTGATCGAAGGCTGCAAAATGGAATTTCTGGCGTACAGTAGAGGAGTTATTTCCATGAAACGAGGCTCAGCGGAGTGGAGAAATACTGCAGACTTCCCTGTGCTGATCAGCTGCATATTCTGCTGGAGCTTTTACTTCTCAGGAAAGAGGTTTCTAAGATTAAACCTTTAGCGACTGTGGCAGAGACTCTGAGTGTGCTCCTCTTACCAATGATGTTGAAGTCATGAAATCAAGTGGAAGTGACTTAAGATTCAGTTACTCTCATACAGACCATCAACAGCCTCCAAATAACAATTCTGGTCACTGAGCCAGTGCTTTAGGTAATATATCCATTTTTTGGTTTAATAAACTGTAGTTGTGAACCATCGGGAGCATATGTGCATGCAGCAGTACAGCGATACAGTTAGAATATGTGATGCAGAAAACTGTCAAATACAGTCTGCAATGATCTCTGTTTCTTTCTGCTGCATGTTTTGTATCTTTTTTTTTTTTCCATCAAGTTTAGAGTTTTTAAAGGTTGTTTCTAGAGAGCTGAGGCAAAATGCACATACTTTATTGTTTTTCAGTAAATACACCAACTTCTGTGCATGGTCATTCCTAGCTTGTGACAGGAACACAACCAGCTGGTAGGATGGAAGGGACTGAAGTGGTGAAGAGCAGAAGGGAGTCACTTCTGGCTGAAGATGTTCTGCTTCTGGAGAAGCAGATAACTAACTCCTATGACTGTACTTCAGTGAAGCCTGAGGCATTGAGTTTCCTATTTCTCTCTCCGATGAACAACTGTAAGCTGAATGTGTGTTTTCCAAGTGCTGATGGAGAATCTGAAAGGACTGAATAACTCCTGGGAGCCTCCTTAGACCAGTTAGTCACTGTGTGTAAACATGTGCCAGCGTGTAAAGTTGCATTGGGCTATTTTTATCAAAATGAGACAGGAACTCGTTATCAGAGAGATCACAACATTCAGTGATTAAACTTTGGTAGGTGAAAATGCAAAGTAATACACTATTCCATGAAAAGAATTAATACTTAATGCCTTTTATGTTGCTATGATGGAGATACATACATTGTATCTGCATAGTAAGAGACAGAAGCAGATGTACAAGTCTTGTTCCATTTTTAAAACAAAATATAAGAATCATTAGATCAAGAACAAACATTCAGCTTTCTCTGCTGGTATTTCTTTCAATGTAAAATTCACCTCATCTCAAGAAATCTGAGAGTAATATACTGATGCAGCCAAACTCTTACAATGGACTCCTCCATCTCACTTGACAACTTAATCAATGCAGGAAGATTTTTTTCAGTCCCTGTTTTGTCTTAGGGTTTTTTTGCCAGTGTCTCACTGGGTTTAAATCTGCCACTTCTTACCTGGGGAAACTGTCTCAAAAGCCATTTTCAACATCATGTTGACAAAGGCTCCCTTGGAGGCACGAGAATGTTGGCAGCAGGAAAACAAGCCAGAAACATGGCTGTAGCTGGAAAGGCGCTAAACCTAAGAGTCTGCCAGCGCACAAGCCCACTGGATTTATTGCTTAAGAAAGGAGAATCCTGAATGGGAACAAGCATCCAAGTAACTGGTCGGCATGTCGTGAAAGGGAGGAGGGCACAAAGTCTCCTGGGTAAAAATTTAGTAGATTTGTATTCTTAACTGCAGTACTGGATTTGATGATTAAACTCTGTTCTCTGTTGCGATATGATCCTTTGAAGTCTTTACAGGGATACAGGGTTTTTTCCATCTAAACTTCCGTTCTTGCTGCCATTTTTTGCATTAGGAGCCTCTCTTGTTTTTTTACCACTAAAGAAGCTAAGTGGTTTGGTTTTGTTTTTTTTTCTTTTTTACTTCCTTGAGTGGTATTATCTATACCTATAGTGAGACTGCGTGGGTGAGACAGGGTGTCGAAGAATCCAATAGAGAGCTGTCATTTGTATAAGCAGTCCTGACTGCCCCAGCCTGAGGTCTTTATATTATAGCTTATGGAGTGTGGCTGTGTAGAAAAGAGCATGTTCCCCAAGCTAGTATCAGATCACTTTTGTGCCTCAGTGCCAAAACTCCTTTTTGAAAGTATCTTTCTTGGTTTTCCTCAGGAAAATATTGTGAGGTGGTTGTTAATACTTCTATCATTTCAGAGAGCAGGAAGATGCTGATGGAGGTGGAACACAGCAGAACTGAGCATGGTTCTCCAGGGCTGGAGAAAGCTATGGTGGTAGTTCTGCCACAGACTAATTCTGCCATTTCAGACAATGTGCTTGAAAATCTTTATCTTCTTTGCTTTTGCTTATTGAGTGAATTCTTCAGGCTGTGGATGATCTCATTGTGATGGTATGTTAGATAGGAAAAATTCTTTATTATGGTTCTGTCTCTTGATGCAAACATGGTATTGATATTTTGTTATGATCCGCAGGTGACTGAGAATGACATTAAAGAGGATGAAAATGTTTTTCAGAAACACTTGTTCTTGATGCTGCTCTGCTCTCACTTATGAGAGCTTTGCCTTTTAACTAAACAGGGACAGAATTAGGCTCAAGGGGAGGGAATTTTAAAATGTTGCCTTTTTTATGGTTCAGCTTGTGCCTGGAAGACAGCTCTGTGGGGAGCTACTGTCATGTCATCCTTTTTACCCCTCTTTAATTTATCTCTTTTTCTTCCCTGTCCATCTAACTAGAACTCGGAGGAATATTCGCTAGATTATGAAAAATGTAGTTTTAAAGAAGTAAGTAGCACTTGACAATGCTAACTACACCCCTCCCCAAATAGCAGTTGCATTAAGAATGTGACTTTTATAAAAGCCATCTCTCCTGTCAAAGTATACTTCTACTGTTGGCAAACAGTAGACCACTTAACCTCATTCAGTTGGTTGCAGTACCTAGTTATACCCTTTATGTTTTATGCTGCAGACCTCTTATTTACAGCAGGTGGAAGAACAAGTGCAGAGTGTCACAGCATGCATCTTGTGTCTGTTGGGTATGATATGAGAACAAACAGGTCATCTTCGGTATTCCTGGCTCTGTGTGTGTTTATAAGTGACAGAGATAATCAGGAAAAAGTATGTGTTTCTTTGGAAACTGTGATTTCTTCACACTGTATAAGATAAAAATGAGGTGGAACAGGATACTTTTTGGGGTGTGTGTGATAATCTAGCTTCTGATACAGTTTGAACAGCATTGCAAAATTATCAGTTGCAGCTATGCAAAGCTTTTCCAGTACTTGGCAGGTGTGGTTGTAATTTATACTAATGACTTTCTCCTGATACTTGTAACATGTATTGGACAAACCCCCCTGGCAAGTGAGACAGCACAGACAGGAGCAAGATGACCCTCTCCAGGTGTCTGTGACACAACGTGTACCCACCTTGACCTGGAACGACAAGCCCTGCAGCTTCAGTTTCCACACCCACTCGGGTCTTGGCCAGCCTCCCTAATAAGAAGGCCATTTTAAATTTTTTTTTTTTTAAATTTTTTTTTTTCTTTTACAAAGGGCAAATTACCCAGGAGAATAGGCCACCAGACCACTGTCAGAGAGTCTGAGTTGTGCTGCAGCTTGTTGGCACAGAGGAATTGCGCTGGGCAATTCTGTGGCATGAGGCAGCCTTAAACCACTTGCTGGGATTTGGTATCCTTTTTCCATGTTATGGGGTCATTTTCGTTCAGAGGAAAACGTAGGATAAACACACTTGAAGGAAAGTGCAAGGCACTGTTTATATTAAGTGTGTTGCCAGCAGTAATACAAATCTATCCATTTCTCTTGACAAAGTGCAGTCTCTCATGAGCTTAGTGCATTTAAAGAACATATTGTGCTGCACAGTGTATTAAAGGTTTCCATGGAAATATCAAAATGTGAAAAATACTACTTTTTTAAAAAGTTTTCTTGCCGACCTTTGCCTATGAAATTTCAAGACTGGAAACAGGAAAGAAGTTGAAAAAATGGATTATTGGAGCTTCTGTAGCTCTCTGGGTTTTTAGTTTGCAATTGTTCACTGCAAGTAACTATTTGCTATATTCAACCAGATTCTCATTTAATAGAGCTCTGCTCCTGCCAGTGGAGTTCAGCCAAACCCATTCTTTGTATGTTTTTAGTTATTCTGTGCTAAAAGCATCCTTTTCTGTGTCCTGCACTGAGGCTGTCAACCCGTCTCCTGCTGTGCTATTTCATCCACTACTTGAATGAGTTATTGATCCACAAAACGGTGTTATGTGGTGTAATTGCCCTTGGCTCCTTGACTCAGCCACTGTACAATACAAACTGGTCACTCAGTGTTAAGAACATGGGAAGCCCCAGGGTAGACTCAAAAATGCTGATTCAGGTCTTGCCATGGCACAAAAAGGTACCCAGCTAGTTGGGTAGACTGGAGTTTGAGTAAAGCTTTTAGGCTGTTGGTGAGCTGTGCACCCCCGCGGTGAGGTTAGTCTCTGCAAAATTCATCCCTTGCTTCCCTGTGTTCATTTGTCTTTGCTTTCCTGTATCTGGCAAATGCTTAAGTTGAACTTCGTGCCTGTACAGTGTTAGGAAGGTGCAAGACGATGACTGGAGGTGAGATGTGGAGCTGGCTCCCAGGACTGGCATCCAAGGTAAGCGAGCTCTGTGCTTTTGAATGGGAGTCTTCAAAATAATGTAGTCGCTTGAGATAAAAAACAATTTAGTGAGCTTTAACTTTAGCAAGTACTGAAGCATCCTGTCATTACTCTGCTGTTGCCCACTTACCTCTCCTCTGCTAGTTGTATAGCCATATGTATTAAGCTATAACTTACTTCAGTAGACACCATTATTATTTTATAATCCTGCAGCGTACAGTAAAATCCTGGCCTGGCTAATGGCATTTCTGCAAAACACTGATTCACATTTCACTTGTGGGTAGTATTAAGGATCCCTGAAAATTAGGCCATATTGCATCTGGCAAAATGTATTATTCAGATATGGTCTTGCATATTGGTAAGTCCTGTCTCTTACTCACTCTATCTTATGTCATGATGCCTTGTCTAATTTCTGCAAAACTGTTTCTGATTTGAAAGTTTGTGGGCTATGTGATGGGTAGATCTCTGCTGACGGCGGGAGAGAAGGCAATCAAATGTATTACAGATTGCGTAGTAACAGTAGAAGATAATACACCCGTCGTAAAAACTGACCAGCTGTTTGCATCAGCAATGGCATAACAACACCTCGTGAAGATAAAGTGTGGGAACAAACAGTCCACTGCCATGAAAAGCACTGAAGGAGTAATGGGGAGTAATTAGGGCTGGTTTTAATCTGTGGGGTGGTCAAAATGAATACGGTGACAAAGCAGTTAATTTTGTCTGGGAAGCTATCAAAATAATGAACCCAGCAGGAGCCGTTTGGCCTTACCGGCCAGATATTTCATATGGCGTGTGATAACGAAATTGCCTGACTGCTCAAGGCAGGGACAATACTCTGTCAGAAGAAATGAATACTAGGTCTGCTTTCAACTGATGAACTATTGGAAGCTTCTTTAGCGGAGACTCCTTTCTGAGCACATGTTTAACTTCACAAGACAGAGCTATCAGGAAATATATTAACAGGCAGGAAAAAATGCTCCTCAGAATAATGCTTTACTATTTTTACCCAAGGATGAGTTCCAGAAAATGCTTAGGAAAAATGAACTTTATCAGACTTAAGGAGCCTAGAGAAGAGTGGTTAGCCTCAAAGAATGATGTTAGCTTAAACCAGCCTGTTCACAGCTGCAGCTAAGAGCAACGCTCAGTGGTAACTATTGTGATTTTAAAGAAGGATGAAAGCAGCGGGCAAAGGTTAATGATGGATTCAAATTCCATCATTATTATTCCATCCTTTCCAAGGGAAAAATAGTGGATTAGAATCTGATCTCAGTGTTTTGCATTGCCTTCTATCCAAAACACCATCTGTAGAGCAATGTATTGATATTGTGGTTTTGAACTCCTGTGAGGTTCTTGATATTTATTTAACAGCTTTTTGATCAGCTGTGCTTCATAAGCCATGGAAAGATCTTATGTTCTGGTACTGCTGGCTCAGCAAGGTAGAAAAGTAAGAAGAAAAGGTTATGAGGAAAGAGGAGCCAACTGAAAAATAACATTTGAAACTGGGATAAGCAGAAGCTAAACTTAGTGTAGAGAAATGGGGAAACTAGGAAAAAAGATGAGGAGGGGTGATAGTAATCTGAGCACCAGGTGAAGAGAAGGATCTTACTACTGGGTATAGCTAAGGATAAACCTTGTGGCGTGCCATTCTTTATTCAGATTCATAAAATGGAGTAATGCTTTTCAAGCTTCTTTTTGAGTACCTTCAAAGAAGTGTTTCCTAAATAAATAAAAAAATAATTGACATAATCTCCTTTAAAGCCTCAAACCAGCACGCACGAGTTTAATACTGCAGCTCCCATTTTACCAAAAGGTATATCCTGTGTGAAAATAAACAGACCAAGCTAGATTTTGGAGGTCCTTAGAAAGCCTACCATGTATTTCAGCACAGACTAATCTTCATTTTGATCTCTAATACCTTGAAGCAATTTTTTACCTCTACAAAAACGATACCAATCATATTTTGGTGGCCTACAGATTTGGCTGTAACTTTTAAACTACGTGAATGGGTCCTCTACAGGAATTAATGTATTTTATGCTTGCTGCATTGAGTTGGATTATCAATATGGGGAAAATTGTTTAGAGGTGTTTTTTTTTTTTTTTTTTGCGAAAGTGACTTTTTTAGACAACAAAGCAACCCGGAACTCACAAGTTCTAAAAATTTTCAAGTTCTCAGAAAAAAAAGTGTTATTTAGAAAAAAAGTATTAGAGTCTTGTTTCTTTTGCACCTTGGTCATTTTATATGTCTTGAAGTAGGCTGGCTTAATATATTCAAATATTCGGAATGTTGAAATTGCTTGTCACTTTGAAGATGCAAACTTAACCACTGCCTGGACGTCAAATAGAAAAGTCCTCTATCTGAAACTTCTTACGGTTTTTCATGTGCCTGTGGTTTAAAAAAGATTCTTAAAAATGCTTTCATTTTATGATTGATTCATACTGCTAAGGTCAAACATCATCAATCAGTTTTGATATCAAAAGAGCTTTTGAACATATAACAAACCCCTTTATCTCTCATAAATGTCCATTTCCCTCTTGAGTGATGTTTGTGACTTTTGGAGATGAAAGCTGTGGTCTTTGTATTGTCCAGAAAATGCTATTTGATATCTTTGAGAAATTTGTATGACTTTCAACAAGTTGCTGCTCTAGTAATCTAGTTAACCATATTTATACCAGAGTGAGCAAAACTCAGTTATTATATGTTGCAGGTAAATGAATGTTTATCCTTTAACTTGAGAATCAAAATTGATAATCAGGGAAAACTTGTATTTGAAGTTTTAATTAAAAAAATTTTGTTTGATTAGAGGACTTCTAGATAAGAAAAAGTTAATGTTAAAAATTATTTATAAAAGATGCAATAGTATTTGGAGCAGACTCTGAGATCAATTTCCTAATTAAATCCTTAATACCAGTTGCATGAATTTCAAGCCTTTCTGCTGATTAAGATAGCAAAGATTCATGGACAACAGTCCATGAATCTAAAATTATTCAGAGATGGTAGCAACTTTGGACAGGTAAACTTTTTGAACAAATGGAAGCCTTGTTAAGGCCTTACTGGGGTAGAGGCTATCACTGTTGTCCTTAAAGGATGATTTCTAAACACCATGCTGTTGTCACTTGAGAGCTTCAGGACCCTGACTGAAATCTGGGCTTTGTATCTTCACTGGCAGCAATATCACAGGGAGAAGCTATGTGTGGTCTGTCCTGTTTAGGCTTAAAATGGAGGAGAGTGTGACAGGCAGAGAGTGAAGTGATTTGCCTGGAGGTGCAAGCAAAGCTAATATTCCGTATTAGATATTCAGTGCCCAGGCCAGTGCTTTATTTCTAGTGGGACTCTAATCCACTGGTGCTCGTGAGGTCCAGAGCCTCTTCAGTCCTGGCAGACCTCTGAAGGCTTGTTTAATAGTCTACTCTCCTTCATCAGAACTACTTCTCGGGGACACAGGAGAGTAGGGCCGTTGCTGAAAGGTTATGCGTGTATTTCTTTCCAGAGGGCAGATAGCAGCCAGTGGTATAATAAAAACCTCAGTGACAGCGAAATGCATCCAGGTGTGCCAGTTCTTGATGCCTGCCTCTTTTCTGGTCTTTTCTTGTTTTGCTGAAGGTGCAACTTCCAGGTTCTGGTCATAACTAGTTTGGGCTTGGTGGGCTTGGAAGCCTGCTGATTTCAGGGTGTCCAAATTCTGTATTCAATCAGAATGAGAACTGAACAGCTGCCTACCTCAGGAGACATATGGTTTTCTAGGACTATTCTTATTTTTAACCATGTTAGTTTCATTAAGTTTATAGCCCAGAAAGGCTATGCAGTTTGCCAATATGTCATCAGATTTGCATAGACAGGTGCAATTGTGTTCCCTGATGCCAAGTTAGAAGATTTTAATTGTAGGTTCATGTTCCTCTTCGAGTGGCAGACCACATGGATCTGAGCACTCTGCATTGTGTTCCTAAGTGCCTTTTTGCTGGCTCTTCTGGATGCAATCCTTGCTGTTTGACACTCCTCCAATCTCAAACTGCTACCAGAGCTGTAAATGCCCTGGTTCCTTTTTGTGACTGCAGCAGGATCCCTCCAGCGTAAAAGCTTCAGAGGCAGTGATTTTACAGGCAGGGCTGATGTGATTAGACACATCTATAAACCATAATGCAGTACAGACTCTGAACGGTGCTGTGGCCCGTAGGACATCTTCAGAAGATTACCATAATCTGGAAAGGCCCAAAGGTCAAAGCAGCCAAAGGAGAGCACAAGCACAGACCTTAGGGTCTGAATTCTGAACTGCTCCTCTTTATGGATGTAGGATGAAATTGTGCCCTTATTTCAGTCCCAGAATAATGCATAATGCTGCAAAATTACATCAATTCCTTTCAAAAACTGTTGCAAAAGCCTTATCTGTGATAGCAGCTAGAGAGTACATAATTTAAAAAACTCATCCTGTGCACAGAAAAGGCAGGAGTTCATCTTGTGTTAGCAGCTTTAAAGTGACTTGTATGACTTCTTACTATTTAATTAACTTAGTGTTTAAGTGCATGTGAGAAATTAAGGTATTTTTCTCTGACAGTTTTTTTTTTCCCCTCTTAAGAGCTGGAATATTATTCATGTGATAAGCTATAACAAATTAATGAGAAAGATGAATATAGAACAGTTCATTAGTTTTCTTTAAGAGCACTGATACTGTAGATATTTGTTAATACAGACTGAAAAATGGGTCTCGAGCTCTGCAGAGAACAGTGTAATCAATCTTACGCCTTTATGCAGGACATACCTTTCAAAAGGTATGTCCTGTAGTGTGCAGCATCCAGCTATTCTGTGTCCATAGCTCTATTTTTCCTTCTTCTCGGGTGTCAGTTCCATCCCCTGGAAATGCCTCTGTATTCAGTGCGCACGTTGAATGCGCAGCAGGTTGCTTCTTGAAAAGATTGTTCCAGTTTTTAACGAAAACAATCTTTTCATATGCAACCAGAGATCACATTGGTTATCAGAGACAGGTTCAAAGCCTGCACTCTGTAAAACTTCAAATCTCAACAGTCGGTTGGCTTCCTATAAGGTTCAGAGGGTTTTCCCCTGTGAGAGCCTGTGACAACACTTCAATAATAATTAAAGGATAATGTTAGAGACCCACAGCTAATGCTGACAAGATGGATTTTTTTTTCTTCATGCTCTGTGAGCAATTTGAATGACAATCCTTTTGCCTCTTCAAAAATAGTTTTTATTAGCATTTCCAAAATATACATTATGGGAGACTGTAAGCATTACTGGATACCAATCTAGCTGTGATTTGATACAAACTAAAATTACCATCATCGGCAATAAGCAGAGAGACCATAAAAGGGAAACGAAGCAGCGCTGCATATCTGCGTGGGGACAAGGTCAAACGTGAGAGATGTCCCAGCCTCTCTGCTGAGGAGGAGCTGATTGAAAGGGTGAGGCACTGAGATTTCTTTAGACTCTAGCAAATGTTTGAGGGGAAATAAAATAGGCAAGATACTAGCTCTGCTTGAAAGAGAGCATAGCTCAGGTGGGTGAATGGCCAGTGTGTTATGTCAGGAAAGGCAAATTGTTTGATTTATGAAGGCGACAGCGTGGCTTAACGTACGGGGGAAAGGCCAGTGGGAAGCAGAAAAACATTGTCATGGGTCATCACTGTTTTTTTCCGTTCTTGCTGACTTGATATCCCACGCAGGCCTTCTGATACTGCTTTGTAGGCCAGGGTGTGTGCAATATGCTCCGTGGATGAAAAGTACCTTGGATGAAAATGCGAGGGCCCTGCCTGTACCCGGAGTGCTGCAGCAGCCTGGGAGGGGCTGGAGTTGGCAGAGAGCACCGCTCTGCCCACACAGCTCCTCTGCCTTGGGACTAGGGACTGCATCCTCAGGGAAGGCACAGCTGCGACCCCGAAAGCTCTCTAAAGCTGTGTGTTAGGGATTCTCAAGATGGACTACGTGTGCTGCTAGAGGCAGACAGATTGCTTAAATGCAGTATGCAGGGTTTTTTTCCCAGATGTGTGCCGTGCCACCTTCGCTGTGGAGGGTATCAAGAACATCTGGGTGGGCTCCGCACATACGGAGTGCTCACTGCAACTGCTGCCCTGCTGCTCCCACGGGCTATTCTCTTGGGATACCTAGGCAGGGCCTGGTGGCAAGTGACTGCGGATAGTGATACTTTTCATTGCTTGCAACAAGCAGTTTCTATGAGTTTTTGTCTCTCTACAGCCAGAGTTTTGAGAGATTTGAGAATGTGAGATTGGAGAAATTTTTTGAGAATTTGAACTAGGATTTAAAGAAACCTATTCTGGCATGGGAAGCGGAAGATATTTTCCTTCACCTTGTTCTTTCCTGTAAAACCACTGCAAGTTTTTCTGTAAGGAGAAGCTGCCCCAAGTAGTTACTGCAAAACAAACTACTTTGCAAGGGTACTTTATTTCATATTCTGAAATGGGTATTGCATTTTAAGACTATGCCTCATTCCAGAATAAAGGCTTTCTATAGATAAACCTTCTGAAGAAGAATAACCCTGGAAATACTGAAATTGGAATAACCAAAAAAAGACGGAGAGGAGAGGAAAGCTGGGAAAGCAATTCACACAGGAATGCTGGATGCATTCCTATGTGACCTCCGCTAGGTGATCCTGCTTTGGCAAGGAAGTTGGACTTAGATGGTCTTTCAAGGTCCCTTCCAACCTCTGACATTCTGTGATTCTGTGAAACAGACTGAGACAGCAGTTCCTTGCATGAGAACCTTCATACTCAGTGGACCATATTCCACTGTTTATGCTCATACTGGTTTGCGCTACAAAGTCTCTCGAGTATCCTGTAATACAATGCTAAGGGAGAACCTAACAATTGGTAACACAGTTATATATCAGCCTGTGATAGGTAACTCATCTTAAACCGCAATTTCATCTTTATGTGCAGATGTGCTCATAGATCTTGGTAGTTGGAGGCCCTGAAGGCACATAACCATGCTATCTCTTTAATTTGGTCTCTGTTTGTTTGCTTACTGGATAGTTTGATGTTTTGGGATAGTGGATTTAAGCTCTTCCTTTTCTGAATAAGGAGTAAGGAAAATATTAGGAGAAGCGTATGTAAGATGGAATGACAGGGATAGTTTCAGGTCATCTGTTTTATGGCTGATTGATTGCCATTGCTCTTGAGAAATATGGCTACCTGAAGACCTTTTTTATTTATGGGCAACCTCATCACTCCTTAGTTTGTGGTTGTTGTGTTTTAAACCCAGCTGGTATGTAAGAACCATGCAGCTGCTCACTCACTCCCCACCCCAGTGGGATGGAAGAGAATCCGAAAAAAGTAAGTAAAACTTATGGTTTGAGATAAAGACAGTTTAATAGGACAGAAAAGGAAGGGAAAATAATAATAACAGTAATAAGAGAATATATGAAAACAAGCAATGCGAAATACAGTTGCTCACTGCTCACAGACTGATGCCCAGCCAATCCCAAAGCCCTGGTGCCCCTCTGGCTAACTCTCCCCAGTTTATATACTGGGCATGATGTCATATGGTATGGTTTACCCCTTTGGCTCGTTTGGGTCAGCTGCCCTGGCTGCGTCCCCTCCCAGCCTCTTGTGCTCTCCCAGCCTCCACTGGCAGGGCAGGATGAGAACCTGAAAAGTCCTTGACTTGGTTATAAATACTGCGTAGCAACAACTAAAACATCAGTATGTTATCAACATTATTCTCATCCTAAATCCCAAGAACAGCACTATACCAGCTACTAGGCAGAAAATTAACTTTATTTCAGCCTAAACCAGGACAGTGGCTTTATTTTACTGCACCTGTCATCCATCTGCCCACACCTCCTCCCACATGTGATCACAGATACAAAATGATTCTGTTACATGGACCCAGATTGCATTGCAAACAGGCTAAAATTACAGATCAACACAGTGCAGATGATTTGTGGCTACAGTGGAGTGGTCTATCATTCAATTTTAAGTGTGTGTTGCCGGAGAGGATTTTTATTAGGGAGCAGTTAGGCACAGCTTTGTTGTCAGTGGGGACTGTGTGCATGCTGACCTCTGTGACCCACAGGAAGGATGGACCTGGACTCTGGGTGCCTGCTCTCATGGCCTTTTGGCATCATAGCTAGAGTGTGAGAGGGCAGAGTGGTACCCAAGCAGCTGCACCTACGTCAGCATAACTCATGTTTTACAGTAAGAATTCCATTGCCAGACTCTGCAAACAGCATTTCTTACTGGCAGTGGAGAGCCAGGGATGCTAGGAAATAGGCTGAAAAACGCAGAGCAGCCCATCGGGTTTTCTGTGAGGTGTGCTCAGGTGGCTGTAGGTGGGAAAATCAATCCCAAAGATGCATTAAAGGGAGATTAGAGACTGGGCTTTCCGCACACAGGTGTTGCGTGTTCCTGATGGGTTTCCAAGGTCAGTAGATTAATTTAACATATTTTCCAAAGACCTAAAAGGAATTGCATGTTTAGAATGGATTTGCTGTCAGTTGCAAGGTTGAGCTAGCCTAGCGGAGACTTTAAAACTGCCAATGCTTGTGATGGACAAGGGGGCTTTATTTTGTAGAGCTCTCAGTGTCTTATATTAATTTGTTCCATCGCACACAATGCCAACAGAAGGTAAAAAGTAGAACTTTGAGATTTTTTTGTTAAATATATGCATATTCGGTGGTCCAGAGAAAATTATTGTTGATTATTTGACCTTTTTCTTTCAATTGTTTCAGTCATTTTCATAGGTTAAATCTAGTTCCTCTCTGCTTATGTACTGTGCTATAGTAGTACTGTACTGACAGTGAAGACAGGTGACTGATGCTGCCAAATTCCATTGCATATCTTACAGAGATCTGCACAACACTGGTTGGTGGTTTGCTGATGGGAATAGATTTTGTTTAAATGCTGTCAGACCTTTAATTAGCTTGTAAATAGAGCACTGCATTTTGAATACAGGAAAAGTTAAATAAATCGTAGTATTTAAACCAGATTTTATTTCTCGCAGTTACTCGGACTCTAAAGATAAATTCTCTTTTATGAAGTTACAGTAAGTACCTATTACCGCTAGTTTCTGTGTAAATATATACGTACTATAGTCCTTACCTTGTAGTACTTACCTATATGGGCAGGAAAGAACAAGAGAAGTGTGAGGTGGTGTGTCTAAGGAGGCAGGGCTGATAGGGGACTCTTCTGAAAAAGAGAAGAGTTTCACTTCAGTAGTAGTATCCGTTAAGGTTGTCTGCATTTCTGCTTTGCACTGAATTGACCTCACATTCAGTCAGCTTTTGGTAGAATGAACTCCCCTTCTTCACACACAAATGTGGCTTTGAAAATAGCATAGCTTGGTTAATCCTGATTTTACCAGGCCAGCTCTTGTAGCCGCAGTGTGTTGGCACCAGGTTTGCATCTGCTGCTGTCTTGAAGGAAGCTGGTGCACAACTAGTCCTTTTAACAGAGGTGGTAGTACCTCTGCTCCCTACGATTCCTGTAGAGCCTAGTCATACTGGAAATATCGGATTGTTAAATGGGAAAGATGTAAAAGGTACAGGTGGCTCCCTTGCATGCTTGGAATATCTTCACTGTCTTCTGTGGAGGAAGACTCTTCCTCTTTGAAGTCAGAAATACTTGAATCAGGAAAAAGTCTTAAGTGCCTCCTTCAGAGATGCTTTGGAGAAGATTTTAATTTTCTCCCTGCTCCTTAAGGAGGATAAAATTTAAGAATTTGTGGGATGTGGAATTTTGTGCAATTATACCATGAACAAAGTATCAAATGGGGTTGAGAAGGGAAAGCCTTTGTGCAATACTGTAATTCCCCTTTTGCAACTCTGATTCCCAAGAAGCCAACATACCTGACCTGCCTCTCCATACTTGCACAGGCCTGTGTAGGTGCAGAAGTCAGTGTACGGGTCTGGAGGTGTAAATGTGGGGAAGAGGACCTGGCGCTTCTTAGGCTTGTTAGATGCTAAATAATGCCTTCAGAACAATCTGTAGTTTCAGCAGAGGTTTTGAGGAGAAAGAAGTTGTCCTTGAAAGTAATTTCCAAACATATTTTGGAGACATCATGTAGCTAGAGGTAGGATTATTACCTGTTTTGTGTAGAGTTAAGTGATCTCAGCTCATTGGAAAACACTTCTGGGATTGGAAAATACTTCTGGGATTTAATTTTTTATTATTATTACTTTTTTGTGCCGTGGAACTTTCACTGAAATCAATAAAATTTTTGCTTTGCCAGAGATGGAGACTAGCTGCTTTTGCCAGTGCACGCCAAGTGTTTCTGCAGCTCAAAAACAGCCACTTCCCTATCTCATCTCTCCCACAAAGAAATGGAAAAATTGGAGAGATTTTTGTTTGTCTCTTTTCCTTTGTGGTCAGTCTAGCGACTATGAAGTCTGGCAGCATGAATGCAGCGAGTGGGATTTGTCGATGTGAAAGATGGTTTTCCCTGTAAACTACTTAACCATTATCCTGCAGAGTAATACAGAGAGCCTCTCCAAACTCTCCATCGTCTTCTGTTAGGTATGTGGAAGTACCTGCCACTACTCCACGATTTTGCAATTCATTTAAATAAATACATGCTTCTCTGTATCCTATGTGGGCTGAGCCAATGCTTTTTTAGTGGAGCAGTGTCTTTGCAAAATTTTACGCTTTCACAGCACTTCTCACTTTCGTAGGTAATACCTGTCACAGACTTGTATGTTTAAACAGATGCTTAATTTTTCAGAGGGGTAAATACTAGCTTAATCCACATTTCAGACAGCTTTTGCTTACTCTAATGCAGAATAATTTAGGGTTAATACTGCTTGCTTAATTTGAGAATGAAGCAGTTGTTCAAGTTAGGGTGAATAATTCATTTTTCAGAGTTCTTCTAAAGGGTAGATGTTAATATTGTGGAGCTGCAGCTGATGTTACAAAAGCCATTCATGTTAAGAGATCAAAATTGCCACTTGGCATGCTGAAAAATTAACCCAATTTATAGCATGCGTGAAGATGAACTCTGGTGAAAGCTATATTTAAACTACCAGTGAGATAATTGTATCTTGGCCTTCCAACAGATCTTATGTAGCACAGATGTGACTGTTTTTTCTTCATAAATGAAGAATAACTTCTAAAAAATTGTTTGTGCTTGTATTTCTAGATTTTATACATTTTTATCTGGAAAATCTGGAATATAAAAAATAAACAATACAAGACCTGCATACACACTGTGCCATCTGAGGATTAATCCACAAGACAGGCAAAGCAAAGCCAGCGGATGCTGTTTGTACATGAAAAAAACTTTGGGAGAATTAGTGCAAGTCCCATTTCCAAGCAGGATGAGTATCCGTTGTGCGTACATCTTCATATGAACATAGTGACTGTTCAGATTAAGGGGAAGCCTCGTCTTTTAATTTCTATTATCTTGTATGTAAAAGTCAGGTAGTTGCTCAGGCAAACTAGGGCCACTTCTCTGTGATGTTAAAAATAGCCTTATTTGTGTCTTGTTCAACATGATTTTAAATGTGGGGTTTTAACTTCATCTGTTTCAATCAGTTGCTGGACCTCACAGCAACTGCTATTCCTGCAGTTGAGCTGAGCTTTCCTGAGCAAACAAATTATCCACCAAAACAATGTCTTTGTGTTTCTAATAGAACTGGAACAAACATATCTCTTTTGTTCCCTGGGTTGTGCATGATCTGTGTAGAAGAGACAGTGCAGAGCTGGGAATGGCTTTCATCTACTAAAATCTCTCCACCCACCAGGCTACAGGAAGATCCTAGAAGCGCCCACCACCCTGTAGATTCTCTTGCCTTCCTGCTACCTTGCCTTTCTCTAATTTGGGGGGAAATTGCTGCCCAAATTTTGTGTCTTGTGCCAGCTGAGAGCAGTGAGAAGGTGTTTGAACCTTGTGATGTGGTGTCCCCAGGCCAGAGCTCTCCTGCCTGGCTCAGCTGAGCTGTCACTGATGGTCACAGGATGAAAAGAAAGTGAGAAGCAGTAGGACAGAGTGAAGCATCCCCAAGGGAAATGGTATTTGTTTACTGTCATGGGGTTTTTCTCTCACCTTTCTTATCTCTTTGATCTCACAGCTGCTTTTCCTTGGGTGTTGGTAAGCTTCATGGCTTCCTGGAGCTCCTGAACTTGTTCTCTTCACAAAGAGGGGCTGTCACTATCCTGTCTGTATAAAAGTTGTGTTCAATTCTTGCCCCTTTCTGAGATTTTCCTCTCTGGGAGAAACTGGTTGGTATTTAGTCCATAGATTTATACATTTTGTGGAGAAAAGAAGTTATAATACATACTTGCTTGCAGAATTTAAGCAGGTTAAATAAAAAGATCATCTTCCAATGCAAAGAATGGCTTTGTTGGCTTAAGCTGCCTGGAATGCAATTTCAAGGGGAAAAAAAAGATGCTCTGTTCTTATAGACTGAGCAGAACTTGCCTTTGTGCCTGTGCCACACTTCAGTAGAAGGGTTGTATTAAGGCTCATTTCTCATGCAATTATAGGAAAATCAGATTTCTAAGGCTTCAAGTGCTAGTTCTGATACTTGCCATTCAGTGGGATATTGGTGTAGATTTACACTATGGGAAATGCTTTGCAGTTCCTAGCTGTCTACTTGTTCAGATCCTCTGAACTTTAGTCAGGTGGTCCACCCAAGCATAGGAATGGATCTAATAAATAAGAATTAAATATATTGCTAGTGGAATGAGTTGCTGGACAGATTTCGTGGCTGGTACCAGAACTCTTCTCTGACCTTGTGAGTGCCATTTAACTGCTGTGTGCCCATAAAGTGTGCATAATTGCTCTGTGCCAATAAAATGGGTATCAGAGACATCTCACAAGGCTAATTAATGTTGGTAAAGTGCTCTGAGGCCCAGAGATAAAAGAGGTCATAGACTATTGGTGCTAAATTCTGACATCTGTTTGTTCATAAAGTAACTCCCCTCAGTCATTGTGCTTCTGTCTTATTGTCTAGTCTTGCTTAATAATTTGAGTGTTTGAGTGTGTGGAGCTACACTGATCAGCTACAAATCACTACAATTAGTGATACTGAATAATAATTTTCCAATAATTATCAATATCCATATCATCATCAGTATCAATTATCATTATCAATAATCAATAATTATTAATATCAATAATAATTATAATTCTGATAATAAATAGAACAATAAAATAATTATAATGAAAAATAATTATCAGTATCAATTATCATTATCAATAATCAATAATTAGTGATACTGAATAATAATTTTCCATGTGTAATTTACATGAAGAATAATTTTCCATAATGTCGATGAACTTATTTGCAATTTGGTGTGATTAAAAAGTTTCACTGTGATGAACAACTGCAAGTATGGGCCATCTCTTGTCCATCATCAGTTGGCTTAGTCTAATGTTTGATGTACTGTCCTAAATTAACTGGATCCAGTGTTGATAACTTTTCTTCTCCATC
The DNA here is from genome assembly GCF_000703405.1 of Apaloderma vittatum. Taxonomy (NCBI): domain Eukaryota; kingdom Metazoa; phylum Chordata; class Aves; order Trogoniformes; family Trogonidae; genus Apaloderma; species Apaloderma vittatum. Next base: position 25,145 of record NW_009730525.1, read on the forward strand.
CCCAACACACATGTCCAAGCTTCCAGGTGAACCATGCTTGATGTGTGATTAAGGCAGAAGATTGTATGGATTTAAGTGTTTCATTGATTCTTAATACATGATGGTCAGAGGACAGTTGCTACTCCCTAATGTCCCAAATTTGCCCTGGTTGTCTAGAGATTGAAAAAACAATTCATATTCTTATAATGATGGTCAACTGGGAAAGTTTCAGGGTCTTTTGCAAGAACAAGATTGAAATGTGCAAAAAACGTCTACCAAGCCTACCATTTCCTTAGCTAGCATTTTAACCCACTTGATTTCCTTTGGAGAAGCTATGATTGTGGTGTCCTTAAGCTGAAGTCAGATGGCTGAAATATAAACCATTTCCCTTGAGCTTTTCCCTTGCTTTGTGCATAGCTCTGGCTCTGTTGTATTTGTGCTCATAGCAGCAAGGATCCTGTAGTTCAAAGTGCCCCTTATTTTCCATGTCTGTCTTCATCAGCTCTGTCAGGTCTCTACATGCATCTTTCCCAGCTCCCTGGCCATGCTGCCCCAGGGGATGGCCGGGGGCTCAGGATCTGAAGGCAGATGTATGTCAGTGGTGCCAAACCAAGCGAACAAAGTCCCCAAAACCCACAAACCTCAATTACAGCAGTAGTTTATGTAACAGGATGATGGGCTCTGGTAGCTTCCATCTGTGGCCAGGAGTTGCTATGCTTTGGAAAGGAAAAGCACCAGGTTTGTGTTCTGCAAATAGTTCACCTGAAAGGACGTATCAGGCAAAGCAAGGAATCAGCCCCAGCTACTCTAAAGATCAGGTTGGAATCAAACTACCAAAATATCGCTTTGCTTTATCTGTCATCATCTGTCACTAATCTGAAAAAAGATTCCAGCCTGAGAAAGTGGAAGTGGAAGCAAAGCTTGTTGCATGCAGCTGCCCCAGGGGACAAGCAGGAGAGTGAGGCTGTTGTCAGGCTGTGCCTGTGTGTGCATATGTGTTTCTGTGTGCCCTTGCAAGAGGAGAGAGTGAACTGTTCAAAGTAGCAGTTGTTTCAGGATGCTGGATTGCATTTATCATGGGAGATGGGAGATTATGGCGCTGTGGGAAGATGTGTTCCCATGGTAACTGAAAGCTGTTTGACCCAGAGCCAGAGTGGAAGCTGAAGGTGTGCCTTTCCTACGGGCCCTTACTACAACTTTTTCATCCAACATTAAAGGCCTATTATGTCTGGATCATATTGGTCTGACTGCAGGGGTTTTTCAGCATAAGGAGGAGTAGGAAGGATAGCCGGGTCTCTCTTATCTGTGAAGGTACTGCACAAACCACATGATGCTTTGTGGGCATTGGGGATTTCATTAACTAAACCGTATTTACAGTGCAGCTGTGGGGCATGCAGCTTATGTTTTTGAACATTTGCTTAGACTGTGAAGCAACAACTCAACCAATGTCTTGCTTGAGCTTGAGAACTTTGGATCATGACTTTTATCTGCTTTAGCATTGTGCTTCTGGTATTTTTGTGAGTAAACAATGAGGTACCATAAAATATATCACAGTATGTGCACCTAATGTTTTGAGACCTCAGCCTACAGAGGAATTAAGACTTAGATATTAGAGTTCCTGTCACCCCTGCACTTAACTTTGAGAATTCCTCTGAGAATGAGCTCTATGCCATTGTCATGCTGAATATGGGACATATACCTCCTATCTGTAGGAAAAGATATGGATGGAGTTGTGTCTGAATAGCATCCTTCCTCTGGACCTTGGGGACTGGCTGCCCACACACTCCTTTTTTTGCATCCAAGGTCTGCAACTTGAATTCCTCTCAGCGTGGTGTGTGCAGCCATCCCTTCACAGACCTTAAACTCCGTGTGGAAGAAACAGAGAATGTGGAGTTGGGGTTAAGTGGTCCCTTTTTTACGTGAAATTGCCTTCTCAGCCACAGTAGACTTGAAGTCATCTCTGTGAAGGAAACAAGGTGGTAGGAAACATTTCCACATTTCTGCTGGACCATGTCACTTTGCAGAAAAGAGATTGAGATGTGGATTGTGCAGAAGAGAATTTTTCTGTTGCAGGATGTTGAGGAGACTCACCTGGTCCAAGGGAACACAGGATTCTTGTCCCTTTTGTCTGGATGATCTGTTTTCAGTTAAAAGTCATTGTTAATTTCTAGCATTTTCTTGTCATCTTCCATCTCATTGGAGGCAGTGTACACCCCACATGTCATTCCTTTCCCACCATCAAAACAATGTGCTGTCTGTCATGGGATCTGACAATTGTTCAGGAGTGCTGAGCTGCAGTTTGCTGTGCAGATATTTGGGATGGGGAGGGAAGATGAATACTGTCTTTCACTGAAGCTGGGGGGGGGTGGGATGACATCAATGAGAAATGAACCCCCTGAATGCAACCTGGGTGGGGAACATCTGCTTTACAAGGACTGCCCTGGCATCTTTGCCAATGAAGATTTTACGTTGTGGGTATATTCCTTGTAATAACCATTTCTCTCCTGCCTTCATCTCTCTTCATGACTTTGCTGAAACCCCATTTGTACTGTGAGAACTTTCAGTGTTACATTGGTCAAGATAAATTTTAAGTTAAGCTGTCTCATGTATTACAGCTTGTTTTAAGGACTTGCTTTACAAACCAACCATGTTAATTATTCTCTGTGTGAACCTTGTACTTAAGAGCTATGCTTTCTTAGTGATGTTATATTTTGCTTTGTTTCTGTTGTTTGTTTTTTTCCCACACAAATATTTTATGGAATACATCAGAACAGGACCCTCTCCAGCCTGTCTTGGGAGGAGTATCTGAAAGAAATGGAGTGGACACTTTTCAAAAACTGAAAACTCTCACAAAGTTGTAAAAAGTTTAGTACAAAATGCTCTCACTTCAAATCTGTCCACCTACCTGAATCTTATCTCTCTTGTTTTTTGAAAACGCAGAGGAGGAACACATCTCACTTTGATCAAATTGCTTCATCTTGTTCCTTAACCAGCTGAATAACTCAGTGTGCTAAAACTGTGCTAGCGAAATATTAAAGCAGAAACAGAAGTACTCAAGAAGTTGATGGTGATTTGCATAGCCTCGTGCATACGCATTTCTGCATAGCTTTGTATTATTGATGAGGTATTATCTCAGTAATTGATTTTTCTGCAACTTTACGCCGTCCTTAGAGAAACCTGCAAGAATTAGAATGTTAATTTGTATTGCTGAAATAATGGCTTTTATGAGGTGATCCTGCCCTTCCATGGCACTGCTGACCTACGGAAATTCAGTGCTGTTGAGTTAGTTTGTATTGCTTTTGTACATCTCTCTCCCTCCACGCGCTAACCGTTGTGTACTTAATAGGATGTTTTTCTTGTGCATTTAAACATAGAAGCATTATTATGGTGTCCTGTAAAGCTTTTGTCTTGGGTGCAAACTTTCAAGTAGCAGTAAATTTAGCTGAGTGGCTTTTAAATCTTGTAGCAATTCCCAGATTAAAGACAATCCAAAAGTATGAAGTATAGGTAATTATATTACTTTAAATAAATGATGTCTATAATATTTCTGGTAATTTCTGGTCACTCCCTTGGATACTAATAAGCATCAGATACTCAAAGGCAAATTAGTCCATTTCAGAAAAGCATCACAACAGCTATACTGGGCCAGCGAAAAGACCCATCAATTCCAGCATCCTGACTCAGACCATAGCTCATTTCTTCACTCTTTTTTCCAAAGCATCTGCTGCTGGCCGGGGTAGAGCAGCAGCAGCAGCAGTGTTCCTTCCCAGCTTCTGGCAGTCGGCCGTTTGGGTACTGCTTGAGCCAGAGGTTGTATCTGCATCATTGTATTTAATAGCCCGTGATGGACCTTTCTTCCATGAATTTCTCTAATTGCTTTTCTTTTAATCCATTTATGCTTTTGGCTTTCAAAACATCCTGTGGCAACAAGTTCCACAACTTAATTATGTAGTGTATAATTAAAAAAGTAAAATTGCCCCCTCTTGTTTTAAGCTAACTGTCTGATCATTTCATTTGGTGCCCCCTATTTCTTGCATCATGAGAACAGTTGTTCCCACTCACTGTCTCTGTGCTACTCATGCTACTAGACCATAATCATATTCTTCTTCACAGTGATCTCTCTTACAGCTGTTTTGTACCTCTGCTATTTACATCTTCCTTCTCCCTGTCTTTTTCTAATTACCCCAAATCCATTTTAGAACTGTGCACAGTATTGAAGATCTGGGCAAAAATTCCAATTATATTCAGATTTTGTAATCATCCCTGTCATTGTTTTTTCCTTTTATCATCCCTGAGCATTCAGGTTGATGCTTTCAGAGAACTCCGTGCAGTGATTCCAAGATCGCTTTCCTGAGTAATAATGGGTAATTTAGATCATGTACCTGTGTATGCACAAACTCAGTGGGTTTTATCTATGTACAGCCCATTGCATTTACTGACACTGTATTTCCCTGCATCCCAAACCAGCTTTTTTCCTTTCTGCTATGCATAGGGTTTATCCTTGCATATTGAGTGGACCTGACCAAATAATATATCTGAAGACTTTCTCCTTGGTTGTTGCCTGCTTCAAGTAAATTGCAATTTCTTCAAATTCAGGTTTTGCCACTGTTGTGCAAAGCAACACCAAGTGGTAAAGGGAAAATGAGACGTTTGCTGAAGCTAAGAACTGCATTATTTTGTTTGTACTTTTCCTGGTATCCATGCTAGCTTGGGGGTTTTTACATAGCCCTGCACTGTGCTAGCATGTCTGTACCTGTACAGAATCTGCTCAGAAAGGAAAGCTATCTCTTGGTAACACTGTTCTACCTCAGTGATAAAGATTACACTTAGCAAAAGGTTTAAAAAAATAAAAACAAAATAAAACGTACATGGCATATGTAAGGCCGTAGTATGGCCATTGTAAATTCCTTAAATAAACAGATGAAAAGTGAATGGAGGCTTCTTCTTTCTATCCCTCCCAAAGGGAAGGCATGGAATGCCACCAGAGCAGGAAAAGCAGAATGTAAGAAACACAAAGGAACCCTTCTTTCCTACAGCTCCTTCCTTACCTCCTGGTGTGCAGACAGGACTCTGCTCAGCATCAGCCTTGTTCTTCTCCCTTTCTCTCTCCGGTTTCTGTATCACTGTTAAACCAATGTAAAACTAAATGCAAAGGTGAAAATCCATTTTACCTGGCATTTGAAGTGCTGAAAGTACAGTATTTCTGAAAATGGACAATTTCTGTGCTGTAGCTGTTTGATAGAAAATGTAAAGCCTGAATAGCTTGGTGAAAATTCCAAATAAACTATTTTCTCTGAAGTGCTGGCTTTCCAAGTAGTATGCCTCAGAGGCTTGCATGACCATTAGGCATTTAGTATTGAGTAAATATTAGCTTTCATGGTCTAGTGGATTTGTGGTACTGGGTGTGATTATCATTTTTTATTAAGAGGTATCTTTAAACATCTGTGTGATAAATAACTGCAGCGTTATGTCAGCTTGAATCTGTCATGTGAGCCCAGACACAACCAGAAAGGCAGTCTTTCTTCCATGGCAAATGCACATGGTTTTTGATGTTTTTTTTCCTTCCCAGAGAAACAAGCAGACTCTTGTCTTCTGCAGCTCTGTGGTTATTGTCCTTCTGCTTCTTTGCACCAGGGGATGAAAGTGGAGGGAGTGTCTTTAAAATTGTTGTTGCTGTCTATAAATTTATTTTTTCACCTGCCTCCATTATTATCCCAAAATAAAAGTTACAGCTTCTTGGGTAGGAGTAGAGAGGCATTAAATGCTGTTGTTTTGAGGTGACAGCAACTGCAGCTGGCCTTGCTTGGGAAGCAAAACTAGAACTGATGAGTGCATGACTAAATCTGGGACAAGCCACAAAGGAAAGCAGGGAAAAAGTCATTTAAAAAATACAGTAAAGGAAATACCTGGCAGAGAGCCTTCCCTTTTACCTACCCCTCATCATTCCCAGAGCAGCCACTAAAGATAAATTTAGAATCTCTGAATCTATTTATTGTATGATTTTTTTTGTGTGTGAAAGTTGATATTGGGGAAAAAAACGAGAATGCTTTCACTTCCAGGTTTTGGATTGCAAAAGGAGGAAAGGAAGGGCACAGTTAGGCATAACTTCACGTGAGAACCGAAAGAGTTTGCTGAACCCAAGAGTCTTTCAATTGCATCTCAGCCAGAGAATCCCTGGTGGATATAACTTGTATTGATCTCATTAATGGACCTCTAACAATGAAACTTCCCAGCTGCAGATGACTTACAGACAAGTGGGGAATACACAAAAGGAATTTGCCTTGTTGACTCTATTCCATTATGTTCTAATGTATTACTATATAGAAACATGGATGAATTTTCAATTTTTTTTTTAATCCTGTAACCCTTGAACAACTAAAGTGGACTTGACAAACTGGTTGAGGAAATTATTTGTCTAGGAATGGTCTTGTTAGATTATTTCTGAATCGCTAAAATTTTACAGTAAGGATGAGAACTTTTAAATATACGTTTATGAAGGAATGGCACAGCTAACTTATATTTCAGTCTGATAAATATTCAGCATAACCTTTCAGAATCATAATAATGTGAAATAGAAAAGCATATGTTGAAAACAACTGCAAGACAGAAAGCAGCATCGTTTTGTACTTCAACAGGTCTATATATAGAAGATGAATCATTTCACTCATCTCTGAAAAGGAATGTGGCCACTTAGTAGAAGCATATTGCACCATTGTGCAACAGTTCAGGGCAGGTAATGAGATACATATATATATATATATATGTATTCCAGGCCACAGCTACAAATCGCTGTCAAAGATGGGTCCTCCTGTCCTGAGCCTGCTCAGATAAGGAAAGTTTACTCTCTGCAAACGGAGCATTAGCTGCAGACTTTGAGCAGAGGTTTCCTTTCCATTGCACTGCAAGATCAAAAGCTGCCTAATCTAAAACTCAGAGTCAATACGCCTTTCTTAAAACAAAAAGCAAAAGATGAAAGAAATTTTTTGGCTTTTGTTGACTACTTTGACTCTGATTGCTAGGCCAAGATTTTTCCGTGCCATGCTGACCGTCACGTATTTCCTCTGAGTAAAAAGTAAATTGTGAAGTAGAGAAAAACACTGCTATTCCAAAAAGTAAGACTGAATATGTTCCCAGTCATGCCTATAGAAGCACTGAACACGCTTTTAATATCTGTGCTTTTCTGGTCCAGGCTAGATTCACATGTCTTCATCATTTTCCTCATATGAGGAGGAAGAAGGGCTCTGATAACATTGGAGTTAAACACTGGGTGTACTCTCTTGAACACAGTATGGCAGAGGTTCCTTAACAGAGGCTTCAGAAAGCCCTTCAGCTGTGAAGGAGGTTGTGTTGCATCCAGCTGATTAGCTGCTGCTCTGGGTCCACCTGCTTACACATGTTCCTGTGTATTCCTGTAATTCAACACGTAGAAGAGTGTCACCAGGGCAGCACTGCTGGGCACCGAAGGTGAAAGTTAGTGGGATGAAATGTGACTGCATTACAGCGTGGAAGTAAGTGATGGTCAGTTACTTCAGTCCTAGCGGCAGATTTGTAGGGAAGTTTTCTGCCCCAGTGAATTATGTGGAATTATTCACCAAGCTGACAGTTATTAGTAGCAGATCTAATTGGAACATCATGGGAGGACTGGAAATTTTTGCAAAAGAAGCTGAGTGGTTTTGTCAGCTGTACGCCAGTAAAATGCTTACAGTTTGAGGATTTGAGATTGCATATGCTTCAAGAGCAAATGAAGAAGCCCTGCTAGCATGGCTATATTTCTATAAATAGTCTGAACCCCTGGAGTTTCGCCCTGTGTAACTTTTGAGTTATTTCTGGTACATTTGTGTATGACTAGAAACAAATCAGCTTTGTGCCTTGTGTGTAATCCTGTCTGAGTTCCTGGTGCAGCAGTGCTGGTGGTTGGGGCTTGCCTGGATTCCAGGGGTTTCTTCTTACCTTTTTCTGCCAAGAGCAGACTCGTGTGAGGGGGACGTGGCTCTGCAGAGGGTGACCATGGGGTGCAGGAGAAAGCTAAACAGGAAAGCCCCTCTGTGCCTGCTCGACTATGAAGTATTGATGGGTTTTATTCTAAATTTCACTTTTACAAAGGGGACGTGGATTATTTATATATGGAGGGAGGAAAAAAGCTGCCTGTTTGGAGGAAACTTCTAGGGTCTGAAGGAATGAGATTTTGTAATTCAGGTCAACTTCTTCTCTGCTCATTTTCAGTCTAATGTGCAGAGTCTGCTCTGGGACACAGATCCCTCTGTTGTGGGCCAAGCTGAGGAGGGGGACAGCCTCTATTAAGGCTCCCAGCCATGGCAGGGAGGTTGGATTAGATGATTTCTAAGGTCCCTTCCAACCTAGGCCATTCTGTGGTTTAGTAGTGTTGATAGGACTAGGACAAAGGTTAGACTCCATCTTGAATGTCACTTCCAACCGAAACTATCCTATGATTCCAAGGTTATGAGGCTCCCAGAAGCTGCATAATAGAGCATCAGGGTAGAGGAAGACAATGCAAATTCATGTCCCGCTAAGGTAGGCAAAACTCAGGACCAGAAGCAGGACCAGCCCCGTCTGAAGGTGGGTGGTGGCCCAGTGGCCATTGCTGCAAACCAGCCCCAGCAGGTCCTTCCTTGCCAGGAGGCAGCGGAAGGGCATGCTAGCGTAAGAGAGAGACGGGGCGTTATGTGTAGGTGTGTGAATCGACCCCTTCTTGCAGACTCTGGCTGTCTCCTCTCCTTCCTCATCTGACGTAGTAAGTGTCTATGCTCATGTGTGCTTTTCTTTTATATGGAGCTTTTAAGGAGCTGAGTTTACTGAAAATCAGGCTTTGGCTGAAGGGTCTTATGAGGAAGAGGTGGAGAGAAGCAGGATTTGAGGTCTTGCTCAGCCACCGCAGGACCTCCCAGTACACACCTCTCCAGTCGCAGTTCAATTCATGTAACCAGAGTTGGGAAATGAATTAGAGTGATGAAAAGTCACAACTCTAGCTACCCTCTAACCAACCCCAGAGTTCACAAGATAAAAACCCTAGCTGGTGCCATAAGGTTGCCTCGCTATCCAGTTACCCACTGGCAATAGGGTAAGGGTATCACAATAACCCAGATTCTTTGCAATTAACCTCTACTGAAAACTGGTCCTAGCTGGTGCAATAAGGTTGCCTCGCTATCCAGTTACCCACTCGCAATAGGGTAAGGGTATCACAATAACCCAAATTCTTTGCAATTAACCTCTACTGAAAACTGGAGAATGCGGTAGTATCGTTGCTCTTCATCTGTTCCCATGAGATCCACTAGAAGGTAAGGTGTTTTTTTTTCTCCATGGATCATGAGACAGTCACGTGAAAGCCCAGTTTGCAGCATAGCTTCCAGCAGAGCAAGCATAGACCTCCCTCATGTGTTCCTGGAAAGCTGAAAGCAAATTTGTCATTTGTTGTGTTGCCTGTGGCTCCCTTGGAGAGTTCGTGCCTGTCAGTTGACATGCAGATGCATCCTCTGGGGGAAGGAGGATGTGTCCCGAAAATGCTGTGGTGGTGCAGAAGCAGGATAAGTTTATGAGATGGAACTGTGGTTTTCTCTCAAGGCTCTTAGCAGCTTCCTCTGAGGGTTGCAAAGCCACTTTGGTGTGCAGCTCTTTCTCCAGAAGCAGCTCTCCCTTGCTTTGCGTGAGGAAAACGGGACTACTCAGCCAAGTGTCTCCATGGGAGAGCACGCTGCTAGCCTGAGGATGAGTGGTGTGGCTTCCAGGAGAGGGTACAGTAGGAGGAAGCTAAGTTTGTAGGAGGTGGTTTTTAACTGCAGGTTTCAGAAACTTTTAGCAGCTGTTTACCACAAAATTCTCTCCAAATTTTGAAGACCGGGCAATTGTTTGAGACCAAAGTGATGGAAGGGCTGTCCCTGAGGAGCTTTGCTAGTGAAATCAACTCTTTCAAATTTAGGGGAAGAGAATGCTCCACTAGTGTATTGCTCTGTACTGTATTAGCTGGAGAAGAATGCCTCTTCTTCAGCTTAAGTGGTTTCTTTGCAAAATTAAGCAATGTGTCTTGTGCATGAAGTGCATAACTGAAAAATCTTCATATAGATTTTGTTTATAATCTCATTTGTATTTTTCTTCCTAATCCTGGGGAAAGTATTCAGAAACAGTAATTTGTTTTGGAAACACAAAGTAAAATAACTGTTACTTCTAGGGAGTATCTGCATCTCTCAGTGGCATAGCTTGAAGGTTAAGTTAGGGCACTTGAAGCTGACAGATTTGGGGAAACGATGTTGAATTCTTCCTTAGGGTATGCTTTTTTATTTGCAGCTGTAAAATAGGAATTATATTGACCTAAATGTTTTAGGGCTTCTCTGAAATTAGACATGTGTAAACTACTTGGAAGTCATTTGATGACAGAAAGCATTTATAAAAGTTTTGTTATAAATTCAACTTTGTCAGCGATTGTCATTGATAGTAGAGTAAATCTGGCTTTAAGTCTTCTAGTACTCTAGTACCAGAGTCACCATGGCAATGCTGATATGATTCATGTACTGTGTGCTGCCTGTTGAAGGGAAGGTGACGTGGACTAATTTTGCATTGGCAAACTTTCTAGATTAACTACTGAAGGATGGCCTCAGTGGATCCCACAATGATGTTTGTGGAGTCCCAGCCTAAGGTGTATGGAAGCATTTATTGACTTCTCCTCCTGAGGGACTTTTAGCACAGATTTTAGAATATTGAATAGCCTGAAAGTGTTGATTGTTGGGTGTCTTTCCTCACTGAATTGAACTGCGTTTTGTGAGTAGGGCTTCTTTCTTTAATGACTAGTGTCCTCCAGAATATCTGCAGCTGAGTTTTTGTACATTGTGTGGGAATTGTGAAAATCTGCCAGTTCTAGAAACTGCCATGTGAGCTTAAATCTTGGTGAGCACTGCAAGATAATATTGTACTACAGATAAAATAATGGTGTAGGCAGGTAGGAGTCACTGTAAATTACTACTGCAGGAACTGAGCTCTTTGCTGGGTTTTGATTCTCTCCTTTGAGAGAGGTATTCAGATTGCTGCATGAATTAATGTAAGGTTTCTGTTATGCTATTTTATAAAGTATATGCTTATAATTCCCATTTTTTCTTTTAGCCAAGCCACATACTAGAGAGCTTTCTTGGGAAGTTTTTGTAAGCATTTCTATTTCAGGGCAGCTATAGGAATATGCAGAGTCACTGGTGGCAATGGAAGTATACTGGGCATCTACTGTATTTGTAATAGCTGTAGTATAGTAAAAACCCAGAGATCCGGCTTAAGTGATTGAAAACAAGATACAGATATCAAGTCAGCCGATAATTTTTTTCTTCCAGTTAATTGTGTTTCAAAATAAGAATAGTCAGAAGAAAGGGAACACAAAGCAGATTTATTCATAGCTTGATGTTCTATGTGCAGTCAAATCAAACATGCTAAACTTGGCACACAGTCCGTATTCACTACACTGTTGTAGCTATGTGGCTTTATAGAAGAGTATTTACAATATATGGTTAACACTGGATTTATCGAAGCCTCAGTCATCTAGAATGTGTTCTTTCCACATTAGTAATTGTAGAGTTAAATTTCCAAATTATTTTTGTTTATATGCCTTATTTCATGAGCAGTAAACTAGCTATTGGAGGACTGGTTTCAACGGCTCACTCAAAAATAACCTTTGTATCAGCCCTGCAATCTGCAGAAGTTCTTGCTGAGCCAGTTTCACTGTATTGCTAGATCATGTTTCTCCAATGTTTTAATGTATATAACTAATATAAATGTTATAGCAAAAATTTCCCCACCCCCTATACTAGAGGTGGCTTTTTTTAGCTGTTATTAGAAATGTGTACTAGAACAGAGAAAAGATTGTCCCTGACACCTATAAGTAGTGCAGGCAGGAGCTGGTGGTGTAAGCAACATTTCACTCGGATAGAAGCAGCCTTGCTTGTTGCAGGTAATTTTACTGTATTAGGATAAGGTACAACATCTCACATACATGCACCTCCTACCATTATAAGAACCTGCCCCAGAAAAAAACCACTTGTGGCTTTTTATTACACAAAAAGCAAAAGAAAATTTTTCTTCACTGTGGTGACATTCTTATTTTGGGAAGGGAAAAGTCTCTTAAGAGTCCATCCGCCAGAGAATATGTCAGTAAATGTTGTTGTCTAGCTGATAATAATAAACAGCCCATCTCTGTCCAGATAGACTTTCCTGTTTCATTGCATCATCTGCCTCCTCTGGGAATATCATATTGTTAAAAGCTAAAAGGACATTCGCTTCTCAACAACATGCCTACTAAATTTTAAGAGCTGAATTTAAGTATAGACTTTTCTGATTTCCTAACTGTGTTTGTGTAGGTGAGTGCAAGTTTGCCTCAGGGCAAGGGTATACTGAGAGGCCTGTAGGATGTCCTAACGATGTGACAAGCAAAGTCACGGTTATCTGATGTACATTGCTTTTTTCTTGCAGGTTAAGTTGTTGTATTTAGCCATGGTAGCTGTTTGCCTTGATTTCTGTCCTATTTATCACTAGTTATATCCAAATAAACAAAGCATCCGTGTTTCTCTCTCTCTTTTTTTTTTTAAAAAAAATCTCTATCAATTGAGTTATTTTGTGGTAAATCTCCATGTTTTAGCACTGCAGCTTACAAGCTGCACAGTTAATTTTACCTGTGTTTGCCCTTAGTGTCCAAGTGTTACAAGGCAGTCCTTGCTTCCATAGCTATCAATTAGAAGAGCTGCTCCACAAGTGGAGGACAAACTGTGAGAATCCTTGATAGACGAGGCATGTAGAGAATGATGAAAGGCTCTCTTGGAGCATATTTTGCAA
>NW_009730525.1:37973-41395 GCF_000703405.1 Apaloderma vittatum
ATTCTTGTCGGCTGCAAAAGGAGTTTCTGTTCAGTTGTTCTAAAGGCCACTCCACCTATGGCACGGAAACTATTGGCAGGAATCATTGTGCAAATTCTCTCCTTCACACGAGTGCACGTTATTTTTGTGATGCTCAGGCAAAGGAAACCTTTCCCCAGCTCCAGTATTTGATTAAATGTAAGGGTCTGTAAGCTGTGGATAGATTAGAGAAAGAGAATTTTGGTTTCATGTATGCAGTGTGTGTCTTAGTATGGGTCGCATGTATCACCTGAAATACAAGCAGGATTTTTCTGGTTTTTCAAGTGAAGTAGTTAGCAGTGTTATAAGATGCAGTTTTGTTACCAAGAGCTGAGAGTATTCGGGAGAGTTGATTTAGTAGTGAAAGTTGTTTTCTCAGCCTAATAAACCAAATGGGAGGCTTTTCCCCCTCTCTCCCAATATCACTTTGGTTTTTTTCCTGAAGCCCTAGGGAATCACAGAAATGTAATCTCCCCTTGGAAGGGACTTGAAGAAACTACTTGAAGAAACTCTTCCCTTTTCTGTGGCACAACTGAATATCCCAAGGCAATTCTTACTCATGAGCATCTTTCAGTGAGGGCAGTTCCACAAGTATTCCTGGGACATATTCCCATCCTTAACTGTCCATACCTAGGGAAAAATTCTCCAGGGCCTGACCTAAACAAACCTCCTATTCTCCAGATGGAGCTAACTACTTGTCCATTGCTCAGTAAATGTGATGAACAATTAATCGTTGGCTTATTTCAATATCTCTGACATATATCAAGAGTTACTGCACTCCTCTTATTTTCCTTTTTCCTAAACTAAACTAATCTAGATATTTCACCCTTTACTTCTAGTAATTATTCCTTAATGCCTTCATTTTCTAGAGAACTGCAAAATTTACTTTCCCACTTTGCTGCATCTTTAATGTTCACAGAAGATTCTTGAAGATGATTGGCAGTGGTTCAGAGGTTTGTGTTTTTTTAATTCAGCACTGGATTTCACTAGAACTGTGTGTTTGACTACATTTAACCTGTTACATTTTTTAGCTGCTACTTTTCTTATCCTAGTCTGTGTTTTTGACTCATTTTTAGAATGGTGTGAAGCTAACCTTTTTTTGTGAAGGTATGGAGCAGCGAAAGCGTGGATTACTTTAGTCTCTCTCAGTCATGAATTATTTTCTCTCCTTCCTTATTGAGCAATAGGGCTGTACCTTCCTTCTCATATATTCTTTTTCCATCTTTCATGCCCTTCAGTACTTGTGACGTAGGTTAGTTTTGTCACAAGAGAGCTTTGCTGTTATATTACATTTATTCTTAGCCATAAGAAGTTGTTTCTGTGTTGGATTTTCAAAATTTCTGATGTTTTTAACAGCTAATCCTTTCTTGTCTACTGTTCTGCTTCCAGTCTTTCCTTCTGGTGGCTTTTCAGTGTCTTCCCACTGACATTCCTGTTCCAGGAGCCCAGCCACCTGGGCCTTTTTAAATCCATCATCCTCATTCTCTTGCTTTTATTGTTTCCCCACACACTCAGAGGATGGTCACTGACAGAGATGTTACACTATCAGTGACCACCCCTTTCTGAACCCCCAGAGGGTTCTTCCCTGTAAATCAGAATTATATCTAAATCAATTATCTCTATTCTAATTTGCTGTAGTTTTGAAACCAAAGTTAGTCCCATTACGAGCAAGTCTCCTTAGAATAAATCATCAAGAGTTTGAGAGTCTTATTAATTAAATGTGGATACTGAAAGCTGTAGTTACCTGAAGTCTTGGTGCAGTCTTGGCAGTGCTTCTGGGTGGTCATCTAGACAATGGTAAGAAACAGGTACCAGTATGGCAATTCGTCTCCTCATTAGAGGAAGAAATTTTGCTGGAGTTGGGGTGGTCAAGGGCAGAAACAGTAGAAGTGAAGAACAACAGTTTGTGTATCTGAAAGTTGCTTTTTCTGCTATGTCAGTTTAATAAAACATTCTACATCAATTTACAAGCCTTGCTTTGCCTTAGAGGATGGACTTGTTTCATCCCACCTCTGTAGCAGCCTCTACTGTGGCTTCCGGGTAGGTGGTGGGGAGGGAGGGTGACATGGATGTGCCCATTGACACTGTAATGTAGCCCTGCGACACCTGAGGAAGAAATTCCTCATGTGCATTGCAGCCAGTTCTATTCGAGGAATTGTTTAAAGCAAAATAGCTGTTAGTATAAACCATCGGAGTAAAAATCAGGACAAAGCAGCTTCTTCTGCCACTGTCCAGTCTAGGAAAGCTGCCAGTGTTTACCAACTGCTTAAGCTAAGTAGCTTTTACCTAAAGTAGGTGCTAAGTGGTGTTTAAAACATTAGCTAACACCTTTCCTAAACATGCCGTGCCTGGTTTGTTTAGAGGAGACTGACCAATACCTTCTTCCATTGGAAATAATTAGTCACAACCCAGAAAAATGTTTGGCCTTAATTCCTCTTTGGTCTGAGAGTATGGACACACAAACCTCAGCCCCAGGAACAGGTGGATGGTGCTTACAGTTACCCTCGTGTCTTTTCATGCTAGTTGTGTGGGTTTTGCTCAAGTACAAATTGTGTGTTTTCATTGCTGGTCTGCCTGCACCTCGATCTTATTTCAGGGCCTTCCACTGTGCATTTGACCTGTTGGAGAACCTTTTCAGAGGCAACTTCAGTGTTTAGACATCCAACAGCAGACTCAGAAAATATTTAGGCAAGCCAGCTTTTTTGTTACCTTTTGCATAACTTACCAAGAGAGTCTACTGTTTGCTGAAAGGTCATTTTTTTGTTTAGGTTTATATTACTCCATAGACTAGAGCACAGGAAAAATGGATTATGGGATGTTGAAACAGTGCAGGAACATGCACAGGTCACATGCACAGGTCACATGCACACGGAGGGACTTGTCCCAGAACTGCATGCTTAAATGCTCATCTAAAACGTCAGAGTTTTTCAGAATTGTTCATAGGATTAATTTTTTTTTTCCTGGGTTGAAAGTAAAGAGAGAAAACTGACTTGAAAAAAAAAGAAAGAGGAATGAGAAGAGTGCTGATCTTGTAATATTTCATGATTATTTTTACAAGGTTTCCACCATTTTTGGTGTGAGAGCCTGGTGACTGTCATGCACATGTATTTGACTTATTCTAAATCCAGTTTGCCACCAGCCTAATTATCTATCTCCCTGCTTTTCCAAATTTTCATGCAAAAGTTAACATCATCTTGTTTAGAACAATAATGTACTCACTTTCTCTTTTCCTCTGAAAAACTGACAGTGCAACCTTGGCTGCTAACTTGAGACTATTCCCCTCTAAGCATACAATACCTCTGTGTCATGTCTTTAGTCAAGTGTTTCTCTTTTTTAAAATCTCATCATATCTCCTGTACTGTTTTCTAAGTTGTATCATAGAATCATAGGATGGCCTAGGCTGG